>NW_025931701.1:707450-714113 GCF_000764305.2 Hyalella azteca | reverse complement strand
ATGCCTCCCCCACCCCCCACTCAGGGTTGCACGTGGATCAGCAGTCCTCACGCGCTCGGCGCTCAGTGATGCAGAGCAACCGACGCGTGTGTTGTGCCCGTATTTTATGGTAGCATTTGTGTCCGTAAATATTATTGTTACCGTAAATGTATTTCTTCTTGTAAGTGTACTTGTTTCCTTAAATATTTTTTTACATGTAAATATGGAGTTTTTGTACATGTAAATATAGGGCGTTTGTACCAGAAAAACTGTGAAGAGTTACGGGTAAAAACGTAAATCCGGGTCATTTTGTGCCCGTACATATGGAACCTTTAGTACCCATAAATCTGGGGCATTTTTGCTCCTTATTACGTTGGTTGCCATAAACCCAATAAATTTTATGAAATCGCTCCCATAAATATTGGTTATACTCTTGGCTTGCTGGTACACGTTGGTCCGTTTTAAAATTTATGACCATAAACCGCTTGATGATTTGTACCAGAGTGAACCTTTGTACCATGAATCGTGGGCCGATTTGTACCCATAAGGATAGAGCACTTAGTGCCCTCTACAGTTGTACCCTCTACAGTTGTACCCTCTACAGTTGTGCCCTCTACAGTTGTACCCTCTACAGTTGTACCCTCTACAGTTATACCCTCTACAGTTGTACCCTCTACAGTTGTACCCTCTACAGTTGCACCCTCTACAGTTGTACCCTCTACAGTTGTACCCTCTACAGTTTGTACCCTATACAGTTGTACCCTCTACATTTGTGCCTACAGTTGCACCCTCTACAGTTGTACCCTCTACAGTTGTACCCTCTACAGTTGTACCCTCCACAGTTGTACCCTCTACAGTTGTACCCTCCACAGTTGTACCCTCTACAGTTGTACCCTATATACAGTTGTACCCTCTACATTTGTGCCTACAGTTGTACCCTCTACAGTTGCGGCTTAAGTATGCGTAGCGTGTACATAGCGACCTATGTACACGCTACGGCCTAAGTACGCGTAGCGTTCACTGAGATACACGTAGCAGCCTAGGTGCACATAGCGGCCGAAACGCACGTAGCAGCCTAAGGACTCGTAGCGGCCTAAATGCACGTAGCGTAGGCGTAGCGGCCTAAGTATGCTTAACGGCCTTAGTACGCGTAGCGGCCTAAGTACACGTAGCGGCCTTAGTACAGGTAGCAGCCTAAATACACGTAGCGGCCGATTTTTCGTCTGTGATTACTGGGTTTAGCTTAAAAAGCCGTCAGTGATTGGCTGAGGGACTTCCAAACTCTTTGTTATTTTTTATAGCGCGGCCTTCAAAGCAATTTATGATTCTCCAGGCTTGTGGTGACTGAATAAGAGATAATTGGCCGCACATAATCCGGCTATAACTCGCAATAGGGACTTGAAAGCTGCGGTCACCCACAACAACTCCTTGAAAGGGTTACTTAAAAGGAAGGGTTCCTTGAAAGGGTTCTTGAAAGGGTTCCTTGAAAGGGTTCCTTGAAAGGGTTGCTTGGAAAGGTTCATGAAGGGGTTTCTTGTAATGGTTTCTTGGAGAACTTGCTTGGAAGGGTTTATTGGAAAGGTTCCTTGAAGGGGTTACTTGTAAGGGTTGCTGAGAAGAGTTACTTGGAAGAGTTCCTTGAAAGGGTTTCGTGAAAGGATTCCTTGGAACGATTCCTTAGAATGGTTTCTTCAAAAGGGGATTCGCTATAAAGGCCCCTCGAAATGATTACTTGGAAGGGTTATTTGAAAGGGTTCCTTAGAAGGGCTCCTTAGAAGAGCTGCTTAGGAGAGTTCCTTGTAAGGGTTATGTGAAAGGGTTCCTTAGAAGGGTTCCTTGGAAGAGCTGCTTAGGAGAGTTCCTTGTAAGGGTTATGTGAAAGGGTTCCTTAGAAGGGTTCCTTGGAAGAGCTGCTTAGGAGAGTTGGGTTATGTGAAAGGGTTCCTTAGAAGGGTCCCTTGGAAGAGCTGCTTAGGAGAGTTCCTTGGAAGGGTTATGTGAAAGGGTTCCTTAGAAGGGTTCCTTGGAAGAGCTCCTTACGAGAGTTCCTTGGAATGGTTATTTGAAAGGGCTTATTCTTCACAGCGGGTGCGAGTGCCGGCACGAGCACGGCGTTGAAAGGTTGTGGTCTTCCTGCTCCTTTCTGACGTTGAAATGACTTGATTGTGACTTGGTGGACTGAAAGTGACTTTGTGACTTGGTGGAGACTTGGTGAATTGAGAGAGACTTTGTCACCCGATTGGGACTTTGTCACCTGATGAGGAATTTGTGACTTCGAGGTAATTTCATATGATTTGATTGCCTCTCTGAGATTCCATAGTTAGTAATTTGAAGGCGAATATTGGCTTTATTAGTCAATGTGAATATTTAACGACAGTCGAATGCTTTGGTAGTGGTTGCCTTGTAGCGGCTATATAGCGGGCTTGTATAGAATTTTAACTGCTCTGTAGCGGCTTTGTAGCGGTTTTGTAGCGGTCTTGTAGCGGCTTTATTGCGGTCTTGTAGCGGCCTTGTAACGGCTTTATAGCGGTCTTGTAGCGACTTTATAGCGGGCTTGTAGTAGTCTTGTAGCTGTTTTATATCAGTCTTCTAGAGGCTTTTTAGCGGGCTTGTAGCGGTCTTGTAGCGGCTTTTTAGCCGTGTTGTAGCGGTCTTGTAGCGGCTTTTTAGCGGTCTTGTAGCGGTCTTGTAGCGGCTTTTTAGCGGGCTTGTATCGGTCTTGTAGCGGCTTTTTAGCGGTCTTGTAGCGGTCTTATAGCGGCTTTTTAGCGGTCTTGTAGCGGCTTTTTAGCGGTCTTGTAGCGGCTTTTTAGCGGTCTTGTAGCGGCTTTTTAGCGGGTAAAGAGGCATTTGGTGCACTTTATTGGCGTAGTCCACGCCCTCGCACCGCCGGCGTCACGCCCCTTGTTAATTGTCGATTCGGGCTCGAAACACAGCGAAAGTCTGCGGTCTTGTCTCAGCGAAATTAACATGCATCCCGCTGTCGGACATCGACTCTACTTTTTTACTGAGCTTCCATGCTGCACTTAGAGAATTAATGTGATTTTGTCCAAATAGTGAGATACTTTTAACTTTATATGGGTCATCATGGCCCAGTTTAGACCGGAAAAAGGACGCATGCTTGGCAGCCAAACGATCATTTGACTGAATTATCCCTTTGAGCACGAATTTGCTATATGAATATTGAATGTTTAAAACATTGAACACCGAGCCGGACAAGAATATCTATGCATTGTTCTCAGGACAATTAATTCTGCGACGAAAAAGATATAGAGCTTGTAATTTTTTCCATGAAAAAATGGTCCATGAAAAATCATTTTTTTTTATTACGTCAAACCTTTTTCCGGAAGAATCGGACATTTTACCGGTTAAATCTCAAGTCGTTCGTCAAGGCAAAGTGTTATCTGTTAAGATACAAGTGGTGCGATTCATCATTCTCTTTGTTTACAAGATAATAGTAGCTTAAGTAGCTATTTATAAGATAAGGGTATTTAAGGAGAACCTTCTCTGGTGCCCAGCAACTAGGTGCTGATAACGTGGGTATACCTCTTCAGTGATGTCCAATCCATCTCAATTAACCAATCCAAAGTGACATGTCCTGATTTCTTTGCTTTTGTTTTCTCTAGTCCTAGACACATCAGTCCGCTTATTTTACCTCCTTTTATCGAAAAATATGTTTTTATTGACACATATTTCTTATTTACATGTTTACAAGTTTGAAATTTAATTAATTTCAATCAACTCTTAAAAATATTATCTGTAGGAGCTGTTAGAATTACTTAGAATTACTCAGGATGACTCAGAATGACTCAGAATGACTCAGAATGATTCAGAATGACTCAGAATGACTCAGAATGACTCAGAATGATTCAGAATGACTCAGGATGACTCAGAATGATTCAGAATGACTCAGAATGACTCAGAATGACTCAGAATGACTCAGAATGACTCAGAATGACTCAGAATGACTCAGAATGACTCAGAATGACTCAGAATGGCTCAGAATGAGTCAGGATGACCCATCTCCCGGTCCTGGTCCCTCATGCAGCGTCGCTGATAAGTCTTATCTCTCACCTCGAGTTTGTTATCGCTATACTTCAGTTCTTTTGTATCAATTCAGAGCAGAGGAGAAATAAGCACCTGTCAGTTCCCGCAACCCATGAGCAGAAAATTGAGCACTTGTTATCTTACAAATTTCGTGAGTGAAATGCGAGCGAAAATTCGCTAGTAAAAATGTTCAAATAAATAAACACCTGTGATCTCCCATGAGCAAAAAATTTAGCACCTGTGAGCGCCGGCAACTGTGAGCAAAAAATTTATCACCTGTGAGCGTCGGTAAACTGTGAGCAAAAAATTTAGCACCTGTAAACGTCGGCAAACTGTGAGCAAAAAATTGAGCACCTGTAAGCGTCGGTAAACTGTGAGCAAAAAATCAAAGCTGTGGAAATGGTATTGAGAAGCAGCAATGAAAATACAGTGATGCATCAGCAGGCTACGTGCAGCAGGCTACGTGCAGCAGGCTACGTACAGCACACTACGTGCACCATTTTCCCAGCGTCGCGCTATCGATCCAAAATTCCGTAATTTTGGAAGACATCGGTGGCAGTTTTTTTGTATATCACCGAATTTATGGAGCAGCGATCGATTAGCCATGACCCCCTGGTTTTTATGAGTGTAGACGGTGGCAGGATAATGCATTCGGCGACTCCTGGTCGATATTTGCTATTGTGAACTTCAGATGTGACCACTGGGCATAGCGTGCTGCTGGAACTTCATGGATGGGGTAAAAAGCCCAGTTTTGGGAGGGTTAGCAAGCCTACTATTTTGAGTGGGCTGGCAAGCCCTCTTTTTAGTACAAAAAAAATTGCCCGAAATATATTTACGGTAGAAAAACCTTGGTTTTTAGATACCTAAGCAAGATTTTTAAAACCTTGAAAACCTTTAAAGTGAAGTTTCCTTATTTAAACTAAAACTAACAGCAGACGTACATGCAGTATAGGTAAAAATGCTGAGTGTGCGCCACTTTAAATATATCCATTAACATTATAAATGAGCCATTGAATATATGACCAATAGCAGATAATTATATTAAGTTAATAATTACCTATTTTTAATTACGCACCACTCATGTTTCTTAAATATTATTCATTTAATTATAATTACTTTATATATAACTATCAACCGCAGTGGCCCCACAGTATTTTAAAATTACATAACTGAACCGAATGCATTCAACATTTACTTTTATAATAGTACAGTCTAATGTAACTATTTTACAGCACAGAGTTTATTAACTGTATTAACTGTATTTACTGTATAACCTGTACAAATATTGTGATTTTGTCAACCTCGGCGACAGTACAGTTCATCACTGCAATGATTAGTATCATTTATAATGATGTGTCGGTGTATCACTGTACGGTATCATTCTCAGCGTACAGAGTACAGCTCACACTGTACTCAATGACAGCCACTGCACGCAGTCTCCGTGCGTGGTTTATATGCGTGGCTGCGGGTTCGCACGCACGCAGTCTCCGTGCGTGGCTCATGCATGTCTGCGTGGTCGCATGCAGACTTCGTGCGTGGTTCATGCGTGGCTGCGTGGTCTCACGCAGACTTCGTGCGTGGTTCATATCCATGTCTGCGTGGTCGCATGCACGAAGTCTCTGTGCGTGGCTGCGTGGTTGCACGCAGACTTCGTGCGTGGTTCATGCGTGGCTGCGTGGTCGCACGCCGTCTCCACACAACCGTGTTTGCGTGGTCCAGGGCTGTGTGGCCATACACTGCGTGTGCGTGGGAAAATGGGCTCACTTTTTCCCATTTCCCCTTCCAGCCATTTCCCTCCTTCCTCCCCCTCTCCGTCACTCCCCCTTTCTCCCTCTAAATTTCCCGCCCTCTCTCTCCCTTTCATGCTCCTCCTACTAACTCCTAACGCCTCCTATCTATTCCTTGTTTCGTATCCTTTTCCCTTTCCCCTTTCATTCAAATTCCTTCTTTTTTCTTTTTTCACTCGCCTTTCTTTCCGTTAACATTTCCATCTCCCCTCTCCCTTTCATGCTCCTCCTACTAACTCCTAACGCCTCCTATCTATTCCACATTTCGTATCCTTTTCCCTTTGCCCTTTCATTCAAATTCCTTCTCTTTTCTTTTTTTTCATTCGTCTTTCTTTCCGTTAACTTTTCCATCTCCCATCATCATTACAATTTCAAGAATCTTCTTCCTCTTCTTCATCACCTCCCCTTTTATGCCACATTCTTCAATCCTTTTTAGCTCATTTTCTCATTTATGGAAAAAAGGCACTATTGTGCTCGCCATGTCCGTCCGTCCGTCTGTCTGTCTGTCTGTCCGTCCGTCCGTCCGTGACTTCACGTTTTCGTCGACGAGAAAATGCACTATCTGTCACTCACTGCAGTGAGTACTGAGTTATATTTTTTATTATACGTTAAATGCTACGGAATCAGGCTCAATATTATTATATGTTGAATTATTGTCAGAAGCTCTTTATTCGCATAAATCTAGCAAAATTTGTCTAAAAAAGTTGATCAACTACGTATTCTTTAATAACATGAAAACCATTGACCAAACTGAACCAAAAATGTGATGTTAACCGAACCTGCTCTATAGAATTCAATCCAATCTTCCTTGAAATCTTTACCATCAGTGAGACTATGTACAGGAAAATAA
>NW_025931701.1:704082-706752 GCF_000764305.2 Hyalella azteca | reverse complement strand
ATACATTGGATCCATTAGATACATTGGATCCATTAGATCCATTGGATCCATTAGATACATTGGATCCATTAGATACATTGGATCCATTAGATACATTGGATCCATTAGAAACATTGGATCCATTAGATACATTGGATCCATTAGATCCATTGGATCCATTAGATACATTGGATCCATTAGAAACATTGGATCCATCAGATACATTGGATCCATTAGATACATTGGATCCATTAGATGCATTGGATCCATTAGTTCCAATAGATCCGTTGGATCCATTAAATTTATTGCTTATAACTCGTCTTCCCTCTTTTGTGCTGGTGGTGCGTGGTGCTGCGTGGCTGCGTGGTGCTGGTGGTGTTGCGTGGAGCTATGTGTTGCGTGGAGCTATGTGTTGCGTGGAGCTATGTGGTGCGTGGAGCTATGTGGTGCGTGGTGCGTGGTGCGTGGAGCTGGTGCCTGAAGTTCAGCCTCCATCTTGTAGCTTGTCCCGAGGGTCGCAGCCTCCCTCAGGCCGAGGGCTGCATCCCTTCAACCCTCTATCCCTCACACAACCCTTCCCCTCATTCCCCCTTTCCCTCGCTCCCCCTTTCCTTCACTACACGCAAAGTCGTATTGCTTCACTTCCCCACATTCAGCAACATTCACTGAATCTCTGACATTCATCAGCTCGTCTCGTCATAATCCTCATTCACTATCATTAGATAATAGTTATTATATACTGCCAGTTGACTAATTATTAGTTAATCACATTAACAGAAAAACTCATAATTTGTGATTAGTACTAAATTTGTTCATCATTCATATGGAATTACATCAATAATATAAAAAATATATAAAAATGTATTGAATTAAACCAAATTCAAGTCTTCTCGGCCGCTCTATACTACACTGCTAAGCCCCCGAAATTTCGAATGAAATGCTTGAAAAATTCATTTGCTTCTAACTTGAAATTCAGGGATCGAAAATTAATCGATTTAATGAATTTCCGTTATAGGCGAAATTCAATTAAACCATTGAAATATCTTTCTCCTTATTAACTAAAGGTTTGATATGAGTAAAACTATGAAAAATTTCTCCTATCAAAACGTATATCTCTTATTATGTAAGTTCTCTTAGAATTCAATTTTCGTTTTAATTTTGTATCACCACGCCCCCGTATTAATGACTCATTAAAACAGTAAATATCATTCTTTTAATTAACTTAAAAAATTAAACGAAATACCGTTCCATCTGAGGGCAAACGTCCCCTCATTTTTCCCGTTCTTGCGGACGGAATGGAATTTCCGGGACGGAGTCGCGGCGATTCTGTTCCGTCCAACCTAGGAAATTGGTTCTTTTGGGGACTTCTGGACAACTGAACGTTATGTCGATATCACGACATGATGCCGTCGTCATGCCGACAGTGCGAAGTATGGGCATCATGTCGACATCATGATGGAGGTCATGCCTTGACTTGTGGCCATCATGTCAATGCCGTATTTAATTTGGGACAATTTTTGCCACTTTTTGATAATAATGGACGGATTATGGACGATCGCAAACAATGGTGAAGGACGGTGGACGATTGTGAACAATATTGTCAAAATTGTGGAAGAAGGTGCGATTGTGGGCGATTATGGACGCTTGTAAACAATTGTGGGCGATTGTAAAAATATTGTAAGATTGTGGACGATGGTTGAGAACTTGAGTGGACTGTGGCGCACGTGGATGGGACGTGGCGTCCCGCATTATGTCCCCAGAATGGAGACGGGATGCAGAGTCCAAAAGTATATATTTCCCCAGAATTTGACCGGTTGCGACGTCCCACTACATTTCCCAAAAACGTGGACCGCGGACGCTGCGTCCTCGCATCCTGCATTATGTCCCAGAATGCGGACGGTATGCCGCGTTCCGCATCATGTCCACACGTTGTGGACGGATAGAGACGTCCCGCATTATGTCCCCAGAACGTGAACGGGACGCATTATGTCCCCAGAACGTGTACGGGACGCATTATGTCCCCAGAACNTCGTGGCGATTCTGCTCCGTCCAACCTAGGAAATTGGTTCTTATGGGGACTTCTGGACAACTGAACGTTATGTCGATATCACGACATGATGTCGTCATGCCGACATAGTGAAGTATATATTCGGGTCACAGAAAAGTTCACTTCTCGATCGAACTAATCGATAGAGAATGTTATGGGCATCATGTCGGCATCATCACATGATGGAGGTCATGTCTTGACTTGCGGCCATCATGTCGATGCCGTATTCTATTTGATACAATTTTTTCCCTTTTTTATAATAATGGACGGTTATGTACGATTATAAACAATTGTGGAAGAAGGTACGATTGACTGCGATTATGGACGCTTGTAAACTATTGTGAATGATTGTGGACGATTGTGGACAATGGTTGAAAACTTAAACGGACTGTGGCGCACGTGGAGGGGACGTAGCGTCCCGCATTGTCCCCAGAACGTGGACGGAACGCATTATGTCCCCAGAACGAGGACGGGATGCATAATGTCCCCAGAACGTGGACGGGACGCATTATGTCCCCAGAACGAGGACGGGATGCATAATGTCCCCAGAACGTGGAAGGGACGCATTATGTCCTCAGAACGTGGACGGGACGCATTATGTCCCCAGAACGTGGACGGGACGCATTATGTCCCCAGAACGTGGA
>NW_025931700.1:0-724 GCF_000764305.2 Hyalella azteca | reverse complement strand
TGTTCTACTGAGCACAACGTGTCTTTCAGTAGATTCCTCTTGTTTATCCGTGAGTGACGCGCACAATTTACAATATTGGGATTTTCTCTGTGTTGCCTGACGTAACGTTCATGCCAAGGCCAATTTCTGATGACCTGCAAACCTGTTTCTAGCTGCCACTTGCCTGGAACGTTTTTTTTCAAGGCAAAACGCTTTTTTTAAGTGAACCTCTAATCTTAGATTTCCACTCTCACGCTGAACACCGTCTGTTTACATTTCGTATGTATAATAGCCGCAGTTTACGATTACCGTACATTCCGTATCCGACAAGGCGGACAAGCGGAAGAGTCAGAAGTACCCGGACATGTCTTACATTTTATTATTGTCAGTTCGAATCATGTAGTCAATATACTCGCGTATATTGTTGACTAAAATAGTAGAACTATTTTAGCTTTCTAAAGTACGGCGCACTGCGCATTTTTTTACCAGCATAGTACAGGTCGTTAAAATGACAAAATAAATTCCCGCGCACTTGGCACATCTTCCTGACCATGGTAATCATAGTGGCAAAGCAGAGACTTTTTTAGACTCTTCCTCAAGTTCATTTTTGAGTCCTATTAGTAGACCAGTAAAGTATCATGGATACCAGCATTCATGGTGCAATTACATATCAATTTTAAATTACCTTGGTAATTTGAGTTTTGGGAACGCCGAACTTAAATTAGAGGAGTGGCGGCTCGCTGTT
>NW_025931699.1:0-961 GCF_000764305.2 Hyalella azteca | reverse complement strand
AAAGAAAACCAAATCAACTATAAACATCACATCAACTAAGACGCCGTGGAATGAAGAATACATTGTATAGGTATCACACGGCAATAATTCTTTGATCATTTTTAAACAAATGACATTATCTCAAAATTGAATATAAAATGGGAACCTAGGGATGAACTGTAAAAATTAGATAAATATTCCCTGCTCAAATCGAAACATTTGAAAAGTATTTCAACATTTTTAAAAAATTAGGTGTGAATAAAAGTTGCAATGCACTTCATTATAGCGATAACTGTTCATCAAAAGTACAATTTTAAGTATGCACTTAAACACTTAAAACAATACAAAATAAACACTAAAACTTGAACCATTCAATTAACAATAGAGTTAGCCCATGCCAATTAGTTAAAAAATATAACTCAGTACTTACTTCAGGGAGTGACAGAGAGCGCATTTTCTCGTCGACGAAAACGTGAAGTCACGGACGGACAGACAGACAGACGGACGGACGGACAGACGGGCGTTCGGGCAGACGGACATGGCGAGCACAATAGTGCATTTTTTCCATAAATGAGAATATGCGCTAAAAAGCCATGCCTATAGTTATAAATGCCAAGAACTATTAGGCAAATTAATATGTTCATGCTATTTAATATAATAAAAAATCAAAATCAGAACAAAGTACTTTTTTCATGCCTCGGACATAACACATTCTCCACTTTGTTGCATTTTTCCTGCGACAAAGAAAAATTAAGCCCGTCCTTGTGCCTTTGTTTTCCGTCTCCATCACCGACAGATAAGAACAACGAAGTCGTACTCATTTAGAAATTTGCATTAACGGCAATTCAAACCAGCCTATTTTTGTTTGCAGTGCGGGAAAAATTTTGTAAATTATAATCTTATCTGATTTTGATTATTTTGGGAACACTTCAGCATCCAAAATATATAATGAATTATTTAAATAGATGCTTGAAAATATGTC
>NW_025931698.1:0-486 GCF_000764305.2 Hyalella azteca | reverse complement strand
GATCGAACTATCTGTATTACATCGAATATGTTAGTTAATGCACATTGGCAATTGACAAGATCGTGTTTCGACTCTAGACACAACTAAACTTAACTTTCGCTACGCCAAATGTAGTTTTCGCCTCTGAGTGCCGACGCTCGCCTCGATTGGCGTACCGACGCTCGCCTCGATTGGAGTACCGACGCTCGCCTCGATTGGAGTACCGACGCTCGCCTCGATTGGAGTACCGACGCTCGCCTCGATGGGAGTAACGACGCTCGCCTCGATGGGAGTACCGACGCTCGCCTCGATCAGAGTGCCGGCGCTCGTCTCGACTGGAGTGCCGACGCTCGTCTCGACTGGAGTGCCGACGCTCGCCTCGATCAGAGAACCGACGCTCGCCTCGATCAGAGTGCCGACGCTCGCCTCGATTGGAGTACCGACGCTCGCCTCGATTAGAGTGCCGACGCTCGCCTCGATTGGAGTGCCGACGCTCGCCTCGATTAG
>NW_025931697.1:0-301 GCF_000764305.2 Hyalella azteca | reverse complement strand
TATATTCTCGTTTACCTTGTTTGATGTTCTTAATTCAAGTGTTCAATTTATTTAAAATTAAACTAATAGTGTTAACTTGATCATTATTTAACCTCGGCACGTAAGATCATTACATGCGAACATTCCCGTCATTTATTAACTTTAGTTGATTTTTGTCTTGCATATTCACATTGAAGTAAACTACTACTAAAAGCGTAAATGCGAACGATTTTCAGACTTTATTTCAAGTTATTACATATAACAACTCTTTTGATGAGCAAACTCTCCTCGTAGGAGAAATTTGAAATGTCAATAAAAACTA
>NW_025931696.1:0-10805 GCF_000764305.2 Hyalella azteca | reverse complement strand
TTTCCAACATAGCTTGCTAATCGCTACGTTTTCTGTAGGTATTAGAGGTTTCTAATTTCCATTGTAATCTTGTCAGCGGTTCAACAGAAAGAGAAGAGTTATCTTCTAAATATTGGTTGTGATTTTGAAATTATTGCTTACAATGATTGTATTGGACAGTATAGGTGACAGTGCATCGTGAAATTAGCCTCTGCCTCTGGACACTTAATCTAACGAAATCGGTATAATTGGTTGTTGATGCACCTTATAGATGCAGTTCGTTGCTACGAATAAACAGATGATTGCTTACAATTGTTGATCAAACGTGTCGATGCAATTCGTTTTTATGATTTAATTAATAGTCGACCGATGATAAACCTTGAAAATGAAATTTTTTTTCCTAATTCAATAGATGGTTGATTGTTTATGAACCCTATTGGTGCATTGATTAATAATAATAGATGATTGATTGCTGATTAAATGTAGATTAAATTTGTTTTTATTTGGCGCTTGATGCAGGCAACGTCCCGTATCCCCGATGCAGTCAGATGAAGCCACCCGTGACCCGCTGCTGGTAGAGGGAGAAGATTTAAGAAGATTTTTATTTATATTGTTAAGGGAGAAGATCTGCACACCGCAGCCTAATTGTGGGGTGAGTTGCGGGACATTTTACTGTCATGATTTCTATTTATATTGTAAGATAAAATTTTCTACTGAATTATTGCAAAATTAAAAAAAATGCAGAAGTATCGATATCAGTTTGATGTACGCTTGTGTGCAGGTACTTGTATAAATGAACCTGATCGACAGAGGAAAATCATTCGAAAAATGTTTCAATTCTTCAGTGGCTTTAAAAATTGTAATTTTCTTGATTCGTTATTTTATTCTGACTTTGGTCAATGACATCTGCATTTTAATAACAAATACAGTATATAAGGGTGAAAGCAATTAGGAGCTTTTCTTGATGCTTTTGAATTAATTATGTTATAAGCTTAGACGCCCAGTGTCTGATTTAGGAAAAATAAGGAATTTTCTCAGATTCTAATCTCTTCGGTGCCATGCTTTCCCGTTATAAAAGATTTGACTGGTTTGGTTCTTTTCTGACGATTCAACTCCGACGATTCAACTCGATCTTCTACCTGGCGACCCTGTACGTAGTGGCGAAAACTTGCGAAAAAGTTGACTCTGCCTATTGGTTTTGATTTATTTTACGAATACGCGAATCTATTGACATTTTCTAAAACTTCAGTTATGCAGTCATCATTCAGCTCCGTAAAGATTCTCCAGAATTTTGCTCAAATCGCATGCAGCTTAGCACAGCCGCTGTCGTAGGTTTTATCGATTTGACTAAAATTTTAATGTACGAGAAAAAATTGTTAGTTAACTATAATACAATTTAACTTGTACAAAGATACATTTCGTATGTGTAGCTTGGTGGATATTTCGATGCTTTCAAAAAAGTGCTATTTCTATTAGGATAAACATATATTTTTACGATCCATTCACTGCATCTGCATTCACTGCATTCACATAACTTATATCCAAAATTCACTGCAATAATTTAAATTAAAATTTTATTCACACAAGCAGTTTAGAAGTTAGCTATTTACGAGACTTAGCTGGCTTTTCCGCCACCGTTAGTCCATGGAAATTATTAATTTACTTTTTACAAACTCTTCCAAACAACTGAGCCAGATCCTTATTAAATGTCCATAGGTATTTTAAGGTAGGATTTCTCACCATAACTGTCACAACTTGGCTCGGATTGTCACATAACTCACGTCTCTTTGCGACGTCTATTTTCGTTTACTTTTGGCTCCTTGAAAATAGAGAAGTTCAAGTGGTTCAGATCTATCTTCCCCCCGTTCTAAACGTAAATAGTTCTTTAAGAAATCAAGTTTCCAAGCAGCATAGACCCAGCACTTATTATTATTTATTGAGTCCACATCGTAACTGGCAATTTGTGATACAGGCAGGCAATTTAGGCAGCTAAACCTACCATTCAGACGATCCTCTCGAGAGCCCAATCATCGAAGCGAAGCACTCACGTCAACTCGGCAGATTTTGTGAGCAGACAACTGCGCTCTGCCCAATCATAAGGTTATTGTTCCGTTCTCATATGCGAGCCCCACAACGCGCTTACCATTATAGTAAATACCAGACTACCAAACCATACCGTCATTTTTAATTGATACCTGAATACCATATCGCCATTTTTAATTGATACCTGAATACCATACCGCCATTTTTAATTGATACCTGAATACCATATCGTATTTACGGGACTCAGCTGGCTCTTCCTCGACCTTTTGTCGATGTGAATTATTAATTTACTTCCATAAACTCTTGCAAACATCAGAGTCAGAATTCTATTGAATATCTAAAGGTGTTTTAAGGTAGGAATCCACACCATAACTGTCACAACTTGGCTCGGATCGTCACATAAATCACAACTTTCTGCGTCGTATATTTTCGTTTAAATTTTGCTCCATGAGATTAAAGAAAATTCAAGTGGTCCAGATCTATCTTCCCTGTTCTAAACGCAAATAGTTCTTTAATAAATCAAGTTTCCAAGCAGCATAGACCCACCACTTATTATTATTTATTGAGTCCACATCGTAACTGGCAATTTGTGATACAGGCAGGCAATTTATGCAGCTAAACCTACCATTCAGACGATCCTCTCGAGAGAGTGCAATCATCGAAGCGAAGCACTCACGTCAATTCGGCAGATTTTATGAGCAGAAACTGCGCTCTGCCCAATCATCAGATTATTGTTCAGTTCTCATATGCGAGCCCCATTACCATTATAGTAAATACCTGAATAACATACCATACCGCCATTTTTGATACCTGAATACCATATCGCCATTTTTGATACCTGAATACCATATCGCCTTTTTAGATACCTGTATACATGTAGCTCAAGCAATGTAGTTTGTTGTTTCTTTATTCTATTTACATAGATGTTACAACGATCCAATATTACAATCAATCGAGTTACTAAAATTGCAGCATCGACTGATCATCAACTGCAAACGACAGAACTGAGTGTCTCCGTCTATCAAAAGGAGCAACGTTTCTGCATGGCTTCCTATAGCCTGATCCTTCACAAACTTTTTATTCCTTCAGCATCAAGCTATCTATCACCCTCAACTATAACGTGACTTACAAACGCTGCATTCATCAATGAAGAACTGTGGCAACGCACGAGTTATGATAATACGTTTCCTTGATCACTAATTTTAATGATCATCCGCATTAATAGTGATACCACAGTTCTACCGGCATGATCTTAACGAACGACAAACGTAGAATGTTCGAATCAGAATTATATTTATTTGTAGTTAGAGTATTTTCCATAGCAAAATTTTCCGTTCCGTCGAACTCTCCTCATTCACCTTTCTTTTGAAGGGAATTTTACCATTCACATCAGGATTCATTGCAAGCGATAACAAAGAGTTTTCTTAAGTAGGTAAATGGGTCATGAATAGAACAGAAGGCTGGAAATTATACTACTAATTAGCCGTCATGTAATACTTATGGAAGGAGCAGTGTAGCAGCCCGAGGTTCTGCGAGGTTCTCATTAATCAGGAAAGCTATATATATATGTATATATATATTTAAACACGAGTGGTTAATGACCGGAGAAATCATCGATTTAAATTTTCAGGATCGAACAATATTCTTCAGCTGACGTTGGTTGATAAAAATTCAGGTTCAAGAAGTAAATTAATTTATTAACGACGTTTCGAATGTGACATCATTCATTTTCAAGTTATAGGAAGCATTGAATACTGAAATTTAGGCGGAAATAAGTACATGATACACGTAAATATGATATAACACGAAAATTTGGAACCGTGAAAATAATTGCGAAACAATCTCAAAGTTCAGAAAATCCGGTAGTTATGAGAGGAGTAGCTGGAGTCCAATCCGTAGAGATGAGGGCTTCAGCTATCATCGGTCGAATATGTCGGGCCACTGCACGATGAAGATGCTGGTGTGTTTCTCCAGCACAGTGGGAGTTGTTGTCAAGGGTGTCAGGGTATCTTTCAACAGGAAATACGTACGTGTGACAATGCACGGCAAGATGAACTAGCACAAAACAAGTCTATCAAATTTGTTTTTATTTGCGTAATTTGATGAGGACGCAAGAATGGATTCATCCCCATGGGCTGGGGTCTGGACGAGGGGAGATGCAGAGCGGCCGTGGGGTTCATTGCTCACAAACAAGCTCCATTGAAGCTTTGATATCTAATTTCCGCCAGCGCGGAAACGCATTCAACTCCGCCGAATAGGTTACCGAACTGCAGCGACCGTACTTGATTTATTGCGGCATGTCTTTCTCTTCGCACGTGCAATGGGATAAATTGAGTCTTTCAGCGGGTTCATTTCAACAGGTACGTGGTAGAAAGTCATCCGTATGCTATTTCTACCCTCATCACAGCATGGATGTTACGTGTTACATGTTACATACATCAGAAGTTCCAGGATAATTGTGACGTCACAGCATCAATGTGACGCGTGATGCTAGGTGTCGGCGATATAACATCAATGGGCGAAAATTTTAAAGCAAGGAACCGAGGGACGATGGAATCGTTTGAAAATGTGATGATAGGATTTGGGACGGTGATATTCGGAATATCGTGATTCTAAAATTTCAGAAATTATCCATCCTTGATGATACCGGCCTAACCTGCTATTCTAGTGTAAATCATGTATTTTTGATAGTAAACTTATATGAATACCACGAGCTCCAATATTTTGGTATCGCACATCTCGACATCGTACATCTGCCTTCCCTGGAGCGGCTATTGTAGCAGTCCATGCATGCTCTGGTGCCCTTCCATCTTTATATAGTGACTGTGTTCATTCGTTCATTCATCTCGTTGAATGTCAGGTTAACCCACCATTACTATAGAGCCTATAATGGTTAACTGGCACGACGGCTAACCTGCTATTCGAGTTCACGTGCTTCGCCACCCCTACTATTGTGTATAATCTTTTGCGCTCCCATGATCAACACAATTTTTCAGGGTCCAAGTAAAGGTCTTCCATGCGTTCTCGAACATGAACAAGTCGCTTTATTATCATGCGTGGTAAAACTGATATTAAGTTGCATATAGGTTATGTAAACACGAGCACGCCACATGGAAGTGGATGAGATTCATGCGGTGGCAGAGCACATCTGCATGCTGGCTTGCCAAGGTGAAGTGGATGAGATTCATGCGGTGGCAGCGCATATCTCATGCTGGCTTGCCACCGGGAAGTGGATGAGATTCATGCGGTGGCAGAGCACATCCGCATCCACGATGAAGTGGACAGCCTGTGTCGCCGCAGCCACGGCGTTGGAATGCGAAAGCAGCTCCTGGATGCAACACTCGTCCTCCGGGAACTGAAATCTGCGCGAGAACCTGAAATTTATTCCCTTTGCTCGGTATATTTAAATCGTGTGTCATGCCTTTTTGTTTATGATCGTGTTTGCCAAAGCTGAACATATACAAAGTCGTAGTGTAAGCTTTTATTTATTTACGATCAACAACTATCACCAAACATTTAGCTGTTTTTCATAATCATTGATCAATACTTATTGTTCATGAAGGGTTTTTCCTGAATTATTTTGATCATTTACACAATTGCGAATATACGATTTTTTTGCGAATTTTTCGCTCATAACTTCAGGCGGGTGGCGTTTTAGTTCGTGTTAAATCGCAATTCGCATTAAAATCGTGATAAAGTAGGGGCTGAATTCACCATAGCAGCGTTAGAAATATTAACTTGAATCTATAAAGATATATTGTCGACGTTCGCGTAATTTGACTCGGTGACATCAGTACGTCCTTTAAATGTTTCCTCGGATAATTTTTCTGAATGTTCATATTGAACAATAATATCCTTCAGCCTTTATGGTATAAGTGAGATTAGAATTTGTACATGAATAAATGAGTACCTATATTATCAGTCTGCTTATATCGCAAGTTCACAAGTTCACAAGAAAACACCAAGCAAATTCACCATATCGATATTGAAAACGTTTCGGAGCTTCATCATTAGTTCGAAAAACCAAAAACAGTTTCAGTTTATTTATAGTTTTTAGTCTAACTCTTATTTATTTACTTTTTCAAACTGATGAAGGAGCTGGACTCCGAAACGTTTTCAATATCGATATGGTGAATTTGCTTGGTGTTTTCTTTGCTTGATGAATAAATGAGATATACTAAGTTAATATCCGTCTCCTGTGAGAAATTAGATATCAGATTTTATGGCAGTACGTGTGTGCTTTTATTAGGCGTTAACATTCACAAAAGAGTTAATATGAAAAGTTGTATAAAAAATACAGGAGTTAGAGTAATATAAACTTGCGATGCACATAGAATATGTACGGAAAATTTATTTGCGGTCTCTAAATCATTTTATATTGTGTATCGTTCTATAAGTAATTATTTTTTTTTTCAAGTTGAATCCTGCACATGCACAACCATTTATCGTCATTATAGTATTTCCAGTTGTGTTTCATACGTTGAATACGATCAATACATAAGAAAACTCTGTGATTTTTCAGACTGCTAAATTCCACGCGTCTTTACACGTGGCAATTTTTGCGGCATCAAACTAAAATTGTCTGTAACAACAGTGCAGGGGCTCAGGTGGTTCACAGCTTGCAATGGAATCTTTCTTTCTATATAAATCCTTTATGCGATAGATACATGATCTTCTGACTGATAAATGTCTTTATTTTATCATAGTTTGCGCTTTCAAAATGGCCTAATAATACAAACTATTATCTAGCCTCTGCAGTTATTGCGATTATATATGTACTTTTCACATGCAAATATTAAAATGAAGGGAAGCAAATTAAATACAACTGTGAAGTACGTTAATCTTAGGGAAAATGTCGATGTGGGTGGAGCAGGTAGCCTGCAACGTTGCTTACTGGAACTCAAAATATTCCCTCAAGGAAAGCTTCAGTCAAGCGTCGTTGGCTGTCAAGTCAGAGTTCGTCCGGACGTCTCATTTGCCGCCCGATGTCGCGTCGTTGCGTTACTTATGACTGGGTCAATTTGTCGCTTTATCTAATATCAGAGATTATCTACCCTGGGGTATACCGGCCTAACTTGTTAGTTTAGTAAAAATATTGTATGCTTGATCGTCAATTTACAAGAATACAAGGAGAATCAATATTTTTGTATCGCACATCTCGTCATCGTATTGGACCAATTACTTACGACCAATCAGTAAAGCAGCCAGTATCCGCAAAAGAAGAGGCTGGCCAGGATATCATATTACAAAGACCACAAGCTCGAGGGTAGCAACTAGCCGAGCTTAAGGCAGATCGAGGATTTCACAGGATGGTCGCGAATACATCGCTCTTGGGCTTCACTTTAACTACCAGCCTTAAGGTGGTGCTTGAAAGCCGCGAGCTCTCAGGCAGGCTTGGCTGAATCCCTATGAGAATCTATCACTACGTATAGTCATTATAACTCCGCTCGTAAATGAAATATCAATCTGAATTTTGCCATGCTCATTCAGCTATTTATTTACAATTTCTCTACAGTAACAAAAAATATGTATATTTTGTCTAGCATTAGTNCTATTTACATAGATGTTACAACGATCCAATATTACAATCAATCGAGTTACTAAAATTGCAGCATCGACTGATCATCAACTGCAAACGACAGAACTGAGTGTCTCCGTCTATCAAAAGGAGCAACGTTTCTGCATGGCTTCCTATAGCCTGATCCTTCACAAACTTTTTATTCCTTCAGCATCAAGCTATCTATCACCCTCAACTATAACGTGACTTACAAACGCTGCATTCATCAATGAAGAACTGTGGCAACGCACGAGTTATGATAATACGTTTCCTTGATCACTAATTTTAATGATCATCCGCATTAATAGCTGTCTCTTATACACATCTAGATGTGTATAAGAGACAGAACTAATACTGGGTAAGAATAAAATCGTGGAATTAAGTCTTTAAATATTTAAAATGAATTCAGAACAATCTAAAGACGTGCCAATCAAAGCTAATTTCATTGGAAGGTCGCTAAAGTGACAACCTTAAATTGTAACCTTGAAAGATCTCGTCCCTTTATTAATGACATCGAATAAGTTAATAATAATAAGTGTTCGCCACTATAAACTGCTACAATAAATTTGCTCACTTTGAGTGCTCCTCTAAAGCCAAACACTTGTTTTTAATGTTTAGGTAAGTATAGAATAGTCAGCATAGTATCAGTATACTTAAGATGATTGAATGTATGATCAGCAAGCTGTTATGTGTTCGATATGTGACACTTAAGAGGACAGCATTCCAAATTTCAGACTTGTATCTTATTTATGAGGGGAGTTAATGCAGTTCTAAATAGTTAAAAAACTCCATAAGCGACTATCGCGGTTGAGCGCGTTGATGCCGACTCCACGAGGCTCTTAAGGCTACGGCCAGACTAAAAGCGTTCACGCGTACGCTGGCTGACGCTTCAAGCAGAGCGGCGCCGCGCCGCGCGTATGGTGTCCAAACTAGACGCTGAACCGCGCAGCTTACTGCGAGTCAGTGTGTAGAAATGAGTGTCAGCAAGAGACTAACAGCCGTTCTCAGTGATGAAAGTTTTATAGAGAAATAAAAGATAAATTTAGTCTTTTCTCATTCAGTATTCTACCTTCCACTATTCGCTCTGCTTCCGTCCTGCGTGCCGAAAATTACTATTTAATATCTAAGGGCGTAACTAATTTATATTTTATCTGTTCGTACAGCCCGATTCAACAATAAAATTTTCATCTGAATCTATTTATTTTATCAATTTTCTATTTTTTTATTGCCATCTCCTGCAAGATTTCCCCTATTCTCTAATTTGCAACGGGATTCCGCTAAAGGTAAACTCAATTAAGGAAAGTTTTATAACTTGTGAAGGGTTTTCTCAGGTGCACTTGATATACAATTTTAGATTCGTCCTATTCTCTAGCACGCGCAGCTTACTAGGGCGATGCGATACGATTAGCATAGGCCGTCATTGTACGAAGAAAACTTTTACTAGTTAGACAAATAAAGCTTTACATCAATAATTTGGTAAGTCAAGCCACTATATACGAGGCTGTTTTACATGACTTAAGTTTGTACAATTATTGTGTATATATGTAGGTATGTTTTATATATCGTCATAAGGTGTTTAGTTTTAATAAATGTTTCGACTTCTCTTGACAATTTTGTAGCACGTGATATTGCATGGAGAATTCAACTGCGACAGAAGAGATGAAGCAAAAATAATTTACTTCTACCACGGTGTTGCGACAGATTAATAAATGTAAAATCAACACTCTTCGCATGTAGAGCAATGGCCTTTTTAACTCACTATCGTTTTCTTATTATGAAGATATATTCAGAGCAGCTTAAATATTAATTGGATGACATTAAAAAATGGATGTTTATTAACCTCTCGAAGAATATTCAGAGACAGAATTTCCTCTTCACACTTTTTACAGCCAATTCAACTCCAGAAATTATATCATTTTCTTGCTTCACTGAATTAGGATCTTTCAACAGGAAATACGTGAGTGTGACAATGCACGGCAAGATGAACTAGGACAAACAAGTCTATCAAATTTGTTGTTTTTATTTGCGTAATTTGATGAGGACGCAAGAATGGATTCATCCCCATGGGCTGGGGTCTGGACGAGGGGATATGCAGAGCGGCCGTGGGGTTCATTGCTCACAAACAAGCTCCATTGAAGCTTTGATATCTAATTTCCGCCAGCGCGGACACGCATTCAACTCCGCCAAAGCAGGTTACCGAACTGCAGCGACCGTACTTGATTTATTGGGGCCCGTCTTTCTCTTCGCACGGGCAATGAGATAAATTGAGTCTTTCATCGGGTTCATTTCAACGAGTACGTGGTAGAGAGATATTCGTGCGTTATTTCTACCCTCATCACTGCATGGATGTTCAATATTTTAGCACAATGGCCTGCTGACTAGTCAGAGTAATTGCATTTGTCCGGCATACATCAGAAGTTCAAGGATAACTGTGACGTCACAGCATCAATATGACGCGTGATGCTCGGTGTCGGTGATATAACATTAATGGACGAAAATTTAAAGCAATGAAACCGATTAAAAATGTCTCCAAAACAAGTTTCATCGTCTTATAAATATTTGACGACGTTTGTGTGTTTGTAGCCTGGCAATGTATAGGGACGGATCGGGTGCGAATTCATATTTAACAAGTCGGGATATTGCCTTGGATTTTTTTTATCAACTATAAAATCACAATATATTAAAATGGGTGGGGGAAATTATATTAAAAATAGATTTTATTTCGATTTCGGTGCGTAAAAATTTTATTCAAAATTTTAAATTTAGTTTGTCTTTAAATTTATTCAAACAGATATGAGCGGGTGTTCCGTGATAAAAGTTGCTTAGAAGGAGTCTTCCTTTAATTAACATACTCTACTGTGATAACAACTTTGAACGAACGGGGGGATTCTGTATGATGATGGGATTAGGGATGTTAGGATTTGGGATGATAATATTCGGAATATGGTGATTGTGAAATTTCAGAGATTATCTACCCTGGGTTTTACCGGCCTAACTTGCTAGTTTAGTGAAAATATTGTATTTTTGATCGTCAACTTACAAGAATACAATGAGAATCAATATTTTTGTATCGCACATCTCGTCATCGTATTTCATACGCAGACCCAAGAGAGGAGACTGAAGCTGCCCACGCATCCTCTGGTGTAGCAGTCCATGCATCTTCTGGTGTAGCAGTCCATGCATCCTCTGGTGTAGCAGTCCACGCATCCTCTGGTGTAGCAGTCCA
>NW_025931695.1:0-364 GCF_000764305.2 Hyalella azteca | reverse complement strand
ATTCATGGCAGTTCAACGCAATACACCATGACCACGACCGGCCAGCGCTGATCCGGCGCTGATTCATGGCAGTTCAACGCAATTCACCATGACTACAACAGGCCGACGCTGATCCGGCGCTGATTCGTGGCAGTTCAACGCAATACGCCATGACCACGACCGGCCAGCGCTGATCCGGCACTGATTCATGACAGTTCAACGTAGTCCACCATGACTACAACAGGCCGACGCTGATCCGGCGCTGATTCATGGAAGTTCAACGCAATACACCATGACCACGACCGGCCAGCGCTGATCCGGCGCTGATTCATGGCAGTTTAACGCAATTCACCATGACTACAACAAGCCGACGCTGATCCGGCGT
>NW_025931694.1:34326-39970 GCF_000764305.2 Hyalella azteca | reverse complement strand
TTTCGAAGACACGCACGACTTTCGAAGACATGTTGCACACACGACCTTCGAAGACGCACACGACTTTCGAAGACACGCACGACTTTCGAAGACACACGCGACTTTCGAAGACACGCACGACTTTCGAAGACACACACGAGCTTCGAAGACACACACGACCTTCGAAGACACACACGACTTTCGAAGACGCACACGACTTTCGAAGACACGCACGACTTTCGAAGACACACCCGACTTTCGAACACACACACGACTTTCGAAGACGCACACGACTTTCGAAGACACGCACGACTTTCGAAGACACACACGACCTTCGAAGACACGCACGACTTGCGAAGACACACACGACTTTCGAACACACACACGACTTTCGAAGACGCACACGACTTTCGAAGACACACACGACTTTCGAAGACACACACGACTTTCGAAGACACACGCGACTTTCGAAGACACACGCGACTTTCGAAGACACACACGACTTTCGAAGACACACGCGACTTTCGAAGACACACGCGACTTTCGAAGGCACACACGACTTTCGAAGACACACACGACTTTCGAAGACACACACGACTTTCGAAGACACACGCGACTTTCGAAGACACACACGACTTTCGAAGGCACACACGACTTTCGAAGACACACACGACTTTCGAAGACACACACGACTTTCGAAGACACACACGACTTTCGAAGACTCACAAGACTTTCGAAGACACACACGACTTTCGAAGACACACATGACTTTCGAAGACACACACGACTTTCGAAAACACACACGACATTCGAAGACACACACGACTTTCGAAGATACACACGGCTTTCGAAGACACGACTTTCGAAGACACACACGACTTTCGAAGACACACACGACTTTCGAAAACACACACGACTTTCGAAGACACACACGACNAAGTCCTATTGGAATACATAATTAGCGTCCCATACTCACCAAGTCCTATTGGAATACATAATTAGCGTCCCATACTCACCAAGTCCTATTGGAATACATAATTAGCGTCCCATACTCACCAAGTCCTATTGGAATACATAATTAGCGTCCCATACTCACCAAGTCCTATTGGAATACATAATTAGCGTCCCATACTCACCAAGTCCTATTGGAATACATAATTAGCGTCCCATACTCACCAAGTCCTATTGGAATACATAATTAGCGTCCCATACTCACCAAGTCCTATTGGAATACATAATTAGCGTCCCATACTCACCAAGTCCTATTGGAATACATAATTAGCGTCCCATACTCACCAAGTCCTATTGGAATACATAATTAGCGTCCCATACTCACCAAGTCCTATTGGAATACATAATTAGCGTCCCATACTCACCAAGTCCTATTGGAATACATAATTAGCGTCCCATACTCACCAAGTCCTATTGGAATACATAATTAGCGTCCCATACTCACCAAGTCCTATTGGAATACATAATTAGCGTCCCATACTCACCAAGTCCTATTGGAATACATAATTAGCGTCCCATACTCACCAAGTCCTATTGGAATACGACATCCAAAATTGTGGACCAGCAGCAGGCTCAGTGTCACCTGTAGTGTTGCACTGCACAGCTTCTCGCCTCCCAGGCCAGCGGTCATTTCGGTTACTTATGCACAGCCTTCGTCTCAAATGATTTTCTTGTTCCCTGTGAAATCAAACAACTTGTCAATCTTTTTCATAAGAAAGCGAGTATTTCGTGTCTTGTGTTCAAACCTGAAGGTACAAAGGGTTTAAGCACATACGCCATTTATTCATATTGCCAGTTATTTTTTATATAACTTATTTGAAGGTGAGATACAGATATTAAAATAAGATGTTAAGTGTGTTTAAAAATGAGGAGCTTATTTGGTACAATCTCGGCTTTAGAGAGATAACCTCAAGAAATTTTGACGGGGACTATAGAATGGAATCATTAATGATGATAAAAATAAGTTACCCAACACCGTAAGGCTGAAATACTCACTGGAATCTGTCTAGGTAACAAGGGTGCAGTTCAGAGCAGTCAAAACTTTGAAGGGGTCAAACAAAATTTCCGATGGTCGCGAGTTGAGATCTTTGCCTACAGAGCGACTCGCATACCTGCTGGAGGGCTGGAGACGCACTGACATCCCGGCATTTACTAGCTGCTGCGAAGATCAGGAATCGATCCCTGTCAGAGAACTGAACTTGTTTCAAATTTCAAAGACATGGTCATGTTATATTTCCAGAATCTTCGTCTATCACATCATTAATTCGTGTTGAAACTTTTTCAGTCCAGGGTCACTGTTCTCTCCTAAGAATTTAAGAATTAGTTAAAATCACTTCTGGTATGTAACATATTTTGCACTCAATATCTTTTTCGTAAGGCTCGCCATTTGTTTATTACTATTGTTTACTATCATTGCCGTATGATAATGTTTGTGATACTGATACTTCATCAATATACTCATGGGCTAATAAAATTTCCTATATTCTAGGCCCTTTTATTATTTGCAGGAGTATTTTTCACATTTACAGTATGTGCATCACTTTCAGTGATGCACGTAAGCGTAGGTACACGTTAATAAATTTAATTTAAGTTTTTGCTACTGGATAAATCAATCGCAATTATTTAGAGAATAACATCTGTATATTATAGTAATTTAAATATTTTTTCCTGGAAACTCATGCTGTGTTTGACTCATTATTATTCTCTATGAAAATTTAATTGTTGTAATTTGTGAAGTATTCATTCTGTGAAACAATGCGTATTTGTAGCTCAAGTTTATTTTGCGACCCCACCGCGCCTATACTAATGCATAGGTACCTGTATTCCACATATATTAGTGCACGGGACCTATATTACACTTATTAATGCTGTACATACAAATGCATCCAACCTATTATTTACTACTGTATCCCACTGCTTACTTCCGCAATTTTTACTTTTTTTTGGTTATCTTTTTATATTTACTACGAAAGTGTAGAGGAAATCATCACAACGATAACTAATGTACTGACTTTCGACGGTATTTGATTAGGGGGATGGTAATATGCAGGTGGCGAGCGCGGAAAACGGTGAAATATTTGCTTGATTAAATGAACTGAAATTAATTTGTCTGCATCTTTCTTCTCAGTTGCTGAAATTTGTGGGCAAGCACATAATTCAAGGGTAACCAACAAATTATGGCGCATCCGTTAATTTCTGCATCAACGTCAAAAATGTTCTTCATCGCTATGGGCAAGAACCATCATCTTTGAAAACTACACCAAGAAATAAAGTCTACAATGACAATAGTTTCCGTATAGCCCCAGTGCCCATTTCGTGGGGCGTATAGTCACAAGAGGTGCTCATTTCGTGGGATTTCTCCCATTTCGTGGGGTGAATAGGGATATCAGTTGCTGTGAATGAAATTAATGAATTAACTATGAAAAGTTATTTAATAAACAGTTGCCTGAATTGAATTTTTGTTACACTTCAAATGGAATTTACGTTTCTGGGACATTTATGATTATATAACTGGGATTAAAAATCTTGGCATAATATGATTTTAAGAAATCAATTCTAATGACAGCACTTAGTAATTAAATTAAGTAATATTATGATTCATTAAGCACAGTTAATTTTTTAATTAAGGCAATTTTCGAACATTATTTACGTCTTATGAACGGACAATTCAAATATGTATGAACTTTGGAACTTCGCGATTGAAATTATGTTTTCGTATTTTCTTTTTATTTTAAACTTTGAAACGCTCTAAGCTTTCAGAACGATTTTCATTCAGTTCCATGAATTAGACGAGGCAGTCAGTAAACGAAAAAGTATCGGGAACAACGATACTTGAGTATCAAGAATCTTTAATAGAAATATCGTCAAAATTCTAAAGCAACTGTATAAAATTCAGAGACTGTGTTGTATTTCACCATTTAATTAGTTTGAGAACTTTTGGCAGCGACTCTAGGGCAAATAAAGCACCCGACTGTACACGTCGTTATGACCTCGTTAGCGTCCGCACAAAAACTGAAATTTAAAATCACGACGCATCGTTAAGCAGTCGTTAAAGTTGAATGAAATTTTATATTACTACTGTATGTCAAAATATAATTTCGTAAATTATAGGCGAGCTCAGATATATGAATAAAACAGATTTTAACATTATATTCTAATTTTTATGCATGTGTGTTTCCATCCTCAATAAAATGATTTTATCGAGTTATTTAATAAATTATTCTAACGACTCAAACCCCAATTCTGAAGCTCAACAAAATTGTCCCGTAGTCAGTATCTCGTAATTTGCTTGTCCATTTTTCAATTTCTTATTCCTAAATTACGATCACATCCATCGTACTTTAAATACCTAAAGCTGTGCTGCAAATATTATATCTTAATGATTCGGCGCTGAAGAATAGGCCTGATGTAGACTGTCGCCGATTCTTGAACTTTCCGTGACTTGTTCACAAGAAATTTAAAAACAGGTCCTTTGACCGGACCTTTTGAAAACTGACGTTAGTTTGACATAACTACTAGATTTCCACCACGTTCGATATGGTGTTAGGCATTTCAAGTCTAAACATATATTTCTCCATAGCTTTATCTCGTCTGTTCTTGAACGCGCTCATACTCGGAGCGTCAACGATGTCATTAAAGAGGCTACTCCATATGTCGGTGACTCGAAGCGAGAAGAAATGTTGTCGCGTGGTGGAGTTGCAACGCAGATTTTTTTGTACACAAATGCACATAAAAAAGTCAATATTCGTTTAAATATTCACATATCATCAATATTGATTTAAAAAGCCATTTAACATCAAACTTTCTTTTAAATATGCATCCGTCATCGTTCAACGGTAGCGTTCACTTTGGAGTGGCATACCATTCTAATGAAAGGTTTACGACTCATTAACATGATCGCAAGAACAGATAATTTAATTACATCACCTGGGTTTATTCATGAGTCGTGTCTGCAAATTTTTTGTTGAAAATTTATTAAACATATATCATAACTGGAAGATTTTATTGATAGAATATACTGCATTAGATTGCTTGTTTCCTGCTATTGTTGTAACCTTGGGCGGATTCAATATGACAAACTGACAGCGATTTTCTTATTTTTCACCAACATTACTTAGTTTGTTTAAACAATTCCCTATTTTATTTTATATTTGTTGTAGAGTAATACATTAGCCAGTCCGTTATTGCCATTGTAGCGAACCTAGAAATTACGACTTTTAATAAACATATCCTTTTTCCTTTGACATGGCAACATCGTTAGGAAGTTTACCTCGCGTTCTAGTTTGTCCCTTAGGGTACGTATAACACAGTGGAAGCAGGTTTGCCCGCGCGGGGAACCTGCTCCAACCTGCCACAAGAATGAACATAGGATAATAATGTAAGTGTTCACAGTGAAAACCTGTACGAATAGGCTTCTGCCGACAACCTGCTTCTGCTTGGCATATGGTCATTTTTGAATTAGTTGAACCTTTAAACCCTCCATTTTCTTTATTTCTTTGGAGGATTATCGGAGAATTATCGGAAGTGGCGCTGGCGTCCACTGCCTAATTAATCCGATAACGACAACGCGAAATTGTTGGGACATGGGACAATGGGACATGGGACATGGGACAATGGACAATGGGACATGGCACAATGGGACATGGGACATGGG
>NW_025931694.1:0-34294 GCF_000764305.2 Hyalella azteca | reverse complement strand
TCCCATGTCCCATGTCCCATGTCCCATGTCCCATTGTCCCATGTCCCATGTCCCATGTCCCATTGTCCCATGTCCCATTGTCCCATGTCCCATTGTCCCATGTCCCAACAATTTCGCGTTGTCGTTATCGGATTAATTAGGCAGTGGACGCCAGCGCCACTTCCGATAATTCTCTGATAATCCTCCAAAGAAATAAAGAAAATGGAGGGTTTAAAGGTACAACTAATTCAAAAATGACCATATGCCAAGCAGGTTGAGCAGATAAGAATGTGCAGTACATTCTGGTAAATAGGTATAAGCAGGTTGTCGGCAGAAGTCTATTCGTACAGGTTTCCACTGTGAACCCTTACATTATTATCCTATGTTCATTCTTGTAGCCGGTTGGAGCAGGTTGCCCGCGCGGGCAAACCTGCTTCCACTGTGTACGTACCCTTAGTCAGTACAGCCCAGCCGATCCACAACAGCAGGTTAGTTAAGATTTAGGTCTCTAAGATAAGTTTCTTTGTTTATATGCGTAACTGGTTATATTGTACTATTATTTGCCTCATCATGGTTAATTAGAAGACATACTTCTCGAACAGGTTATCACGTTGCCAAGGGTATTATTTTTATTATTTCTATCATTACTGTTGTCATTTCTGTTTTCTTTGCCGTATCAAATAAATTCACTTAATCCAGTTCGATTCATTTCCGATCTTGTAATTTCCTCACTGTGCGGGTAACGTACGGCAGTTACCCCACACCTTCACATCGCGACCTGATATTGAGTTGTGGTAAAGCTGCGCTGCACTGCAATGCGCTAGCGCGAAAAAATATATAATTTGTACCTAATATCCTTCTATTCATCCTGGTGTTCGTGGTGAGTGTAGACAGTCACGATTTTACGGTCCACGAACTGGTCAATAAATCGTCATTTCTCTCCATAATTTGGTAAATCCAACTAGCCACATTACTCGAATAAAGTTTTAAATAATAATCATGTTATAATTTTTTTGCTATCAGCGAGACTCTACTAAATTATGAGGTGCATGGACCCAAACTGTGATTAGTATGATTATACCAGTGAGGCACGGTTGTCAACAGTCAACATAATCAGACCAGCGAGGTAAAAAAACTCTGAAATGGAATGGACTGTGAACCATAAAACAGGTTCAACAGGTTTGTTATTTGACGTTCCTTTCATAAAGTTGATATGGAATTTAGTTTATATTATCATTGGCACAACTGAGAAAGGTTGGGCTGGTAGATTTAGCCCGTTCAATGTAAAGTATGACCGACAAAGTGTTGGAATCATCGGTATATATAGGGTCTATTCGAACAGAGCAAATATTGCGCCCTGTCATTGCAGAGTCTCTACCTGATATGCGTACGTCATCATCCACTGAAATATATAGTTAATGGCCATATAAGCTGAAGATATGCACGACTTTCGAAGACGCACACGACTTTCGAAGACATACACGACTTTCGAAGACTCACACGACTTTCGACGACACGCACGACTTTCGAAGACACGCACGACTTTCGAAGACATGCACGACTTTCGAAGACACACACGACTTTCGAAGACACGCACGACTTTCGAAGACACTTGTCGCCCTGCCTGACGTCTGTCGCCCTGCCTGACGTCTGTCGCCCTGCCTGACGTCTGTCGCCCTGCCTGACGTCTGTCGCCCTGCCGGGACGAGCACGGGACAAGCCCGAGGATTGGCGTGCGCACTTGGTCAGAGGTGAGCTGTGTGACTTGTCACAGTTGAAAGCTTGTGATCGGGGGGTGCGTGCTGCTATCTGATAAATCCAGGAGGTACCTGACATCCGCAATGACTATAACAATAACTATATGACTATCACTATTACTGAATAACTATAACTATATCTATTACTGAATAACTATAACTATTACTGTATAACTATAACTATTACTTAAAACCAATAACTGAAACGAAAAGCAAAATCTCTGTCGTATTCCCTCAGCTTCCCGATCTTCGGACTGCACTGGTGCGACACCGACCTCATTCGAACGGGGGCCATAATCTATCTCCAGTTTTCAACATTTTTGTGCCAGGTTTTGTTCCTTATTAAATAAATTTGTTATAGTTTCGGCTATTTCGATTTATATGTTTCCTTGGCCCATCGCGTTTTCGTTACCCTCTGCTTCTGACAACCTCAGCGTGACATTCAGAGAAGATACAATTCTCTTTTCTGTTACATAGTTATTGTTCAACAGGTTAATCGAAATTCATTTTATTTTAGTTTTTATATAATTAAGGGTCGCACCCAACTGCTCCTCGTTACTATGGTCACAGAACTCCTGAACTGGAATTAAATGCACAATGAAAAAAGTAATAGAACACCTCGATTAAGTTCTTAATCTTCATTGAAATGTTGGAAAAGTTTAGTGAATGCTGCACCTTTAAAATAGTGTCATACGGCAGACTTATATTGACGAGTTGTTTACTAGTTGATAATCTAAATTGATTATCAGGACATGCAGTGGGTATCAGTTTCTAAGTTTATTAATTTCGCTCCTTAATTATGTTATTGAAATTACCCAACATTTTTAGCGCATTTTCTCATTTGCGGAAAAATGCCTTATTGTGCTCGTCATGTCCGTCCGTCTGTCTGTCCGTCCGTGACTTCACATTTTCGTCGACGAGAGAATGCGCTCTCTGTCACTCACTGCAGTCAGCACTGAGTTATATTTTATAAAAAAAAGCAAGTACGCTGGAGACCTCGTTAATTTCCACGGCCGATCAGTCATGGAGAGAGTTGAGTAGAATTTACCAGCAGGTATCCTGGTTACCATATGAACAAATATATTGACCATGTGAGCAGCGTAGTTATATATCGTTATTTTAGGTTCAAGTTCACATCCTTATAATTTGGATGACAAGGCATATGGGCAATATACGGCACCTTCTGCATGATTAATAATATTTACTACGTTTTATTGAGAAATTTTAGTTCTCGTAGCTCTTTCAGGATATTTTCACTTAGCAAGATTTCCTAATGGTCTTTTGGTGTTCGAAATGGCGATTGATTTTAACCCAGAGCACCTCGACGATAATAGCAATAGTTGCACAAATTCCTCCGATTACATAAACGATAAATGCACCCTGTAGATGATTTAAAGTCAGTACACCGGCTCGGGTGTCCTCGTAGCTTCGCCCTGCACTGCGTTGTGCAACTTTCTTCACCTCGACGCTCTTCCATTTGCCGATGAGACCTGCTTCCACCATGCGGGATAATCTGTTGGCAGTCGGCAGTCATTTCAAAACCTCATTCTGGTAATTCTGGGTAGGAATTCTGCCCGGAAATTCAAATTTAAACTTACCAAATGATAAATAAGGTTTAAATCTTTTAAGGGGACCGACCGGGCTAAAATTTTCAATTTTGGCGTTTTTCGGTTTTTGTGCTCATATGAAAACTGCAATTCTGCTCTTTCCAATGGTACCACTGCCATCGCTGTACGCCAATATTTACGTTAATGACGTCTCTTTAAAGGGAAGCGGGTGGGAGAGTTCTTTAAGAAATTATAAAAAAAAATATTTAGTGTCTTGGTATTGTTATGAAATAAAAGTAGGCTGGGTACATATAATCATATCTTCATAAATAATGCACTAACAGAAATTCGTTAATTATTGGGACATGTTTGTATTTTGTTTTGAAATTATTTTTATGACATGTAACAAAAACTGAGAATTTGACTTTCTACAGATTGTAAAAATTAGAATAAATTAATCTCTGTATTAAAAATTGCTCCATGAGATCCCATCATCAAACATGAGCTAAATGGACGATCAGTTATTATCAGGCAGAAGGTCAGCGAAACGTTGAGAAAATGTGATTGAATTGAAATTATGCACGTCGTCAGAAGAATTGTATGTTATGATGAAAATTTGCAATGTATATAAAATGATACAATTTCTACTCCATATCATTTAGTTCTCTTTCTTTTCTGATGATCGCTCCCTTACACCACATCCTTTACTATCTCAACGGGTCGCAAATTTGTTTAATAATTATATTGTGTTTCATCTGAGGTACTTTAGGGTGGCAAGAATTATAATATGAGTCTGTTCAAAATAACATTTCACTATTTCGAATTATATCAATAAATTGTAAATCATCTGAATTACTAAACTATTCGAATTTACTTTCAACATAATTATTGTCATCAGAAACTGCGGTTCACTTGATGTCTTTAAGGTTTCATGCGCGTTTTGTTGAAGTGATACACATGAGGGCTTATGATGTTCCGGAAATAGGTCTTATAAAATACAATGCCTTAATATGATGGATTGATTGTCTTATGCACCTGCTAGGCTGTAGGTAATGATGACCTACTTGAAAATATTAGTTAACGAAGCACCAAAATTTTGGAAATCACGTCCTAGATACCTTATCAGCATTGCAACATTTACAAACAATTCAGTTGAGTTAATTTTTCGAATCAATCATACTTTACTGTAGATATTATGCGTTTTAATAAGTCACATTTCACTTCTGAGTGTACTTTATGTTCAGTTGAATCATTTTTATCCAGGTAAATGCAGACTTCCTTGAATATTCTCCTAATATCATCACCTTTAATTTCAATATTTATGGTAATTGCATTCTATTCGATGGATTGGCGTCACAGGTTAGCTCCATCGGCGAAGACATTTCCGCGTTTCCTAATTTTATGCGCTTTCAATTTTCTGCATTTATTGCTACTCTATGTTCTCCGTATTAATTTGGTGAAAGGTGCCCATTACATGTTAAAGTACAATGAAAGAAAATTTATTTTACTCAGTTTTCTTGACCGTCTCAAAGCTAGCAACGTGTGCATTGCGACTGAATAGTCATGAAAAATTGTGATGGCAAACTTCGTTAATTTAAGAGCACTTTTCTTGAGTCGTGTACGCATTTATGACACTTGCCTTGAGCACGCCGTCGTCAGGCGAGTGAGGAAAACGTCTAATCGGTATCCTTATATCCATTGGTATCCATCGGTATCCATCGGTATCCATTGGTATCCATTAAATAACATTGGTATCCATTGGTATCCATTAATCGGTATCCATTGCGACTGAATACTCTTGAAAAATTGTGATGGTAAACTTAGTTAATTTAACCGCAACTTTTCTTCAGACGTGTAAGCATTTATGACACTTGCCTTGAGCACGCCGTCGTCAGGCGAGGGTGTGAGGCTGTCCGCACCAGAGAAGCGTTCATATATGTCTCGGTAGACTCCTTCCCTTGCCGCCTGCAACGAAAATAACATTTATCACCAAATACTAGTATTTAACTTGATTTGATACAGGACACTTTTTGTAGGGAAAGAGCTATTGCAGTGAATAATTCTGTACAATAAATACAGCGTAAAAACCAAATGACCCCTTATATAACCACCACTTTAACATCCGGCACATAATCTAAGTATTTCCGTTTTTCCCAGTTTACTCTGATAGATATACAATAATTTCCATAGTATTAACGCTGTAAAGAAATTCAAACGTGTAATGCTACATTCGCTTTAGTTACGTCCCTGATAAAGCAATTTAGAAGTTCCCATGCAATTTAGGGTTCCCACTTTCCTATAAACATATATAGTGACTTACACCCTTTCATTTTAATTAAACAATAATTGATCTTGCTGTAATCAATAGTTATACAAAATTTATTGAAAATATGAAATAAAATTGCTGCATCGCCATTATCACTTGAATGAAAAATAAAATTGAATCATGAAACGGGACTTTGTTCGCAACCCAACAACTTGTGAATTGCTGTAATGTTTTTCATCAATGTAAATATTTGAAAGTTTAAAAAATCAGTAAATTGCAGACGGCATTGATTAGTCTGTTTTGCACTGCATGCACATAATCTCGAAACGTTTTACGTTTTTATATGCCTGATACAGCCTCGAAATTCGTCACTTATTCTTCAAATTACAACTAAATTTATCACATATTCTTGAAACTATCATGAATTTATCACATATTCTTGAAACTATCATGAATTTATCACATATTCATGATGCTGTCATGAAGTTCATCACGTGTTCTTGAAGATGCGAAGGTGAAACCATATGAAGCTATGAGCTGTGATCAGCACTTCTTTGCTCGAAAATGTGCATAATAATAATGAAAAAGTTGATAATGATTTTGAGACTATCTTTTGAGACGGAGCTGCATTTGTACGGCACGAGCTGCATTTGTAAGTGTGGTTGAGAATTTTCGATGCATTACAACTCCATGGTTTTGCTTCTGAACCTCGTCGATATTTTTAAAGCACTCACATGGCTATGTAAACTCAATCAAACGTTTTCCAAATAAGTTGCATTACTGAAATAAAAAAATTAGACCAAGTGCATTTCTCAGGTGCCTCCATCAGTTGTTTCAAGCAAAAAGTACTATGATAATATGATCATCTAAGCCTAGGAAAGTAAATTAGTATCGAAGCTATGAATGAATTAAAAGACAACCATTTCAGGTCTATCGATGATGGAATTCAAGTTTATCGATGATACGTCAAGTAATCATGGGAAAAGGAATGAAATTTCACTTCCAATTGTTTCTGTTGCACCTGTTTGTCGGAAAGCTTCCTCTTCTCATATGCTTATTCGTTCAAGGTTATCATGTAATGCAGGGGAGCGTCTACCCTAAAATTGAAAATTTTCACTTTTTCGGTTTTTATACTCATTTTAAAGCTGACATTCTGCCCTATCCAACGGTACCACTACCATCTCTGTACGTTGATTTATGATTTCACGATATTTCATGAAAGGACGCGGGTGGGGGAGTTCTTCAAGTAATTAGATAGGAACTAATTAGCTTCTGAGATCTTTAAATATAGTGTCTACTTGAGCTGTGCTGCAGTTACGTGTTTAGTCTCATCTTAATTAAAGCTGACATTCTGACCTATCCAACGGTACCATTACCATCTCTGTACGTCGATTTTTACGAACACGACACTTCATGAAAGGGGGACGGGGTGGGAGTTCTTCCAGTAATTACATAGGAGCTAATTCGCTGCCCCAGCAATACAAATACAGTATTTTTGTGAGGTGAGGCTCAGTGTGCCTCCGGACTTTGTACGGAGAGGTGTACATGTAGTCAGTCACTCCCACCATCCTTGAGTGGAATCAAGCTCCAGAAACGTTTAGTTTTGTATCTATGCTACATTGAGCGCATATTGCAGTGCGCACGGGACTTTGTCGCGCTCTCCTCAACATTCACACTTATTGTCACGGAAAACCTATCTCCTCCTAGAGTTTTCAAGCTACACCATTGAGAGATATACCATTCGATTCGTCTTTTCATTCTCTATCGATAAACCATTCAGTTTTTTAATTTCGTTTTAGTTCGGATTATATATGCAAAATAGTGGGAGGCTGGGTGAAACGCGTGAATTTTCAGAAAAAAAAACCCTCCTACCCGAACAAATTCGAATTTAAAAAAACTGAACGGTTGATCGATAGAGAATAAAAAGACGAACCGAATTATATGTGTCTCGATGTTGTAGCTTGAAAATCCTAGGAGGAGGGGTCTACATGACCCCCTTTTTCTCGCTTTCTATGAATTTCACGTTTTTGAAAAATTCACAAGAACAAAAACGTCTTAAAATTCCGTTTTACATACGTGTACTAAGTTTTAAGATGATCCATCGGTAAATAAAAAAGTTTTTCTTTAGGGGAGACGCTCCCCTTAATTGATTCTTGCCAGTGCAAACATGACTGTCCGGAAAGAACTGCAATAGGGAGAACTAAAAAGAGCAGTTCTTTGGATGACTCACCGCAAAGAGCTGTTGTATGGATGACTCACCGGAAGGAGCAGCCTTATGGATGACTCACCAAAGAAATATGCATGGATGACCCATCAAAAAGAGCTGAGCTGTATGGATGACTCTCCAGGAAGAGGTGCTACAAGGGTGACGTAGCGAAAATAACTGCTGCATTTATGACTCACCGAGAAGAGCTGCTGCACGGATGACTCACCGAAAGGAACTTCTGCATGTATGACTCACCGAAAAAAGGTCCTGTATGGATGACTCACCGAAAAGAGCTGTATGTATGACTCACCGAAAAGAACTATGGATGACTCACCGAAAAAAGCGTCTGTATGGATGACTCACCGAAAAGAGCTCCTGCATGGATGACTCATCAAAAAGATCGGTATGGATGATTCACCGAAAAGAGCTGTATGCATGACTCACCGAAAAGAACTATGGATGACTCACAGAAAAGAGCGACTGTGTGGATGACTCACCGAAAAGAGCGTCTGTATAAATGACTCATCAAAAAAAGCTGCTGTATTGATGACTCACCAAAAAGAGGTGCTGCATGAATGACTCACCGAAAAAAGTTGCTGTATGGATGACTCACCGAAAAGAGCTGTATGGATGACTCACGAAAAAATATCTGTATGGATGACTCACCGAAAAGAGCTTTTGTATGTTCGACTCGTCAAAAAGAGCTGCTTCGATGACTCACTGAAAAGAGCTGCTGCATGGATGACTCACCGAAAAAGTTGCTGTATGGATGACTCACCGAAAAGAGCTGTATGATGACTCACCGAAAAGAACTGCTGCATGGATGACTCATCGAAAAAGTTGCTTTATGGATGACTCACAGAAAAGAACTATGGATGACTCACAGAAAAGAGCGCCTGTATGGATGACTCACCGAAAAGAGCGTCTGTATAAATGATTCATCAAAAAACTTCTATATTGATGACTCACCAAAAAGAGGTGCTGTAAAGATGACACACCGAAAAGAACTGCTGCATGGATGACTCACCGGAAAAGTTGCTGTATGGATGACTCACTGAAAAGAGCTGTTGTATGGGCGATTCGTCAAAAAGAGCTGCTTTGATGACTCACTGAAAAGAGCTGCTGCAGGCTGCTACCCTCGGTCACAACTGGCACGACTCCGTCTTTTTTCACGCTGTTCAGCAGGTCGTTCAAGCTGTCAATTGGTCGCTGGAAAGTGGGCACTGCCAGCACTGCCGTCAGGGTTCCAGCATACAGCGCTGCAGGTTAAACAAATAAATGGACTTATCAATGTATAACTTTTATTATTTATGGGGAGAAATAGCCTCCTTGTCTACTAATAATTAACCTGTCATTCGTGATTTCTGTTTAGAGTGCAGTGAGATGAGACTAATATTCTGCAATTGAATTTTGGTTATTTTCAAGAACGTTGGAATGAATAATATTTTCCCCTCATACGAGATCTGAAAGTTTAGTTCAAAATTATCCCTCACCGTTGACGATGCAGCTGAATATGTACCAAAATCCAAAGAGGAATCGGTTAGGAGTCGTAAGAGGTTCAGCTCGGTTATCCTGGTTTAGAACAATCCGAAGAGCGGTGAAGATGGACACAAGCAAGTTCATTTGCGTTCTTTCCGTCTGAAGACTCTTGCTTTTTTGATATTGTGACACGACACGAAGCGTGATCCCCATCACGACCAGGCAAGCAAAGAGGAGACTCCAAACCTGATGGAAGATATTTTCATCTTTATTTTGAAGTGGCATTTAGGAAAATTGTGACGTGTTTTGATAATCAAGATAGTATCGCGCAAAGTGTTTAAGAGAGCCTCACTCTGGGGCAAATATATTCAATCTAGCAATTCATGAAAGCAATCAAGAATTAAGGAATTCATTTTGCGACTCGAAATCTATCTTCGTCAAATATTATATTCTGGCGGCAGTAGCAAAGCCGGAGGTTTCTGTCAGTGTTCGAAAAATCTTCAAACGTTTCAAAGTGTCACCAGGTCAAACCTCGAAACCGAGGTTAAAATATGATAAAATTCAACTCAACACAGGCAGACAACAACAAAAACATTATTCACCTGAAACGTGAAAGGTGAGAAAACCGCGAATGCTTTACTGGCCGGAGCGGGAGCCTTGGAGAGGATGGTTGACGACTCCGTGTAGTACGGCGCCGAGAAGTCCACGACCAACTCCCGAGCTTCTGTACCACAAAATACTTTCGTCAGTCTCTGTCAGAATGCAATCCCGAGGATTGACTCGGTCTTGGGCTATGCAAGAGCAAACCTATGTAAATAATGAACATTTATTTGGGGGAAATAAATAACAATTAATACATTTAGTGACTAACTTTATTGCTAGCGATGAACATCGACAATCACTGATTTTTTTCGAGCAAGGTGTAATTTTTATACATCAGTCAGGAACAGAAAAATGAAAGTCAAAACATGAATAGAATTTTCTGTTTAGCCTAAAAATAAGAATAGGGTTGGCAGCAGAAAGTTTACTGGCAGAGCACAAAAGCATTCTAAGGCATATTCGTGTCCCGATCTTTAGAGGTTAGGTAGATATTAAGTGATAAAAACGTCATGTTTTTGTAGTCAATGAATGCTGCCGAGGACTAATATGACGAAAGAAACACAACCATGACCTTTGGTCTTTTAATTTCGCAATATTGTTCCAATAATTAAATAACAAAGTTAATTTCTGTGCTACTTCAGCCTGGAGGGGAGTAAAGAAGATTTATTTGAAAGACAAGAACTCATAAAAAAAAGAAAGACCTGTGATGGTCATCTCGTCGATGACGAGGTGGGCCTCGCGTCTCGCTACCATCCCGATCATGCCCCTGACGGTACCATCACTCGACGGACCGCCCCACTGCCCGTCCGCAGGACTCACAACGCGCAGTCTGCAATACAATTGCACAACGAATGTCATGATAGAATTGTTTTAATTTAAATTATTGTATTTACTTTCTTGCTGTAAAAAGTATGCAGCAAAACGGATTCATTTGTAAGACGACAGTTTTATGTTCGTTAAATGTTGAGGGAAACCACTTTACTTACGTAAAGTTCATGATCCTGCTCATGGTGGTAATTATTTGCACGTCGATGCCGGAGTCGGGCACTACGTTGCCTTCATCATCGTGAGTGAGGCCAAAAAATGGCCAATTGTCTACCACGGATAATATGATCGTCCTGCCTTGCAAGTCTCGTTGGCTGGAATCTTCGCCTCTGTGGAATACAGCAGAGGCCGCCAGCTCCAGCCCTGGATGAGTGTCCGCTGCTTGCCAGTCTTTCCAGTAACCAATTTCGACGAATCTTTTGGAAACAGTTTGTTATAATTTGATAAGAATTGGCAAATAATTAACAATTTTCCAAAAACCAATTTCGACTAAATTTTTGGAAACAGTTTCTTATAATTTAATAATAATTTGCAAATAATTAACTGATATTCAACTAACACGTGTATTTTGATGTAGTAATGAGCCCGGAGCAAATTTATAACTTTATTTCTGGTGCTCTTGTGTCGTTGGTGTTTCTCACCGAGCACGCATGGTAAACTGTAGTCAAATAGGAACTTGACAGAGGAGACAACATAAAATTGCAGAGGCTCGAACTAAACCTTTGCTAGAAACGAGACTAGCCTGTAAAGTTCAAAATAATAAGTATCCTTGGCTGAAAAACATTGAACTCCTACAGAAATCAGAAGATATGTTAGAAGTTACGTTATGAAAGAAGTTACGTTAAGTTATGAAATTTGTGAATAATTAAACCTTTTATGAGAAATAACTTATAATTATAGTTTAGTCCCACAATTATATTCAATGAAAAAAATTCAGCAACATCAACTTTAGTGAAATGTGAAAATGCTGCTTTAATTGCATTGAAGATTTGGATCTTTAATCGGTTATTTTCATAATACTCGTACACTTATTATTTAACGTGCAAAACGAAAATTACTTAACAAATATGAAACATTTATTTGAATTTTAGTGTGAATTATTTGCAAATAAAGCTCGTTTGAGTTCATTTTGCAAGTCTAACCACCGAACTTTTCAATAATTCATATGAACTGGACACGTTGCATACCTAACCTGGTCGTCCGGAAACACTGTTGACCGGAAAACTCCTGATCTGCCTCGGAAGCTCGTCACAGCCAAAACCTAGTAAACAAATTGCCTCAACTCAATCAACGATACAATTATCCATTAACAAATTATTTTTTAGCGTTGGTCAAGGCTCATTGCACACTGCACAGCCAAAACCTTATTCGAAATATCGGATAAAAAATGTTAGTACCTATCCATTTCCAAAATTAATTAATACAATACATAATATTACATAGACCATACAACGAATTTTGTGCAACTTAATATCAGAAGAAAAAATACCCTATCATATATGTATGAAAGTTTTTCATATTTAAAATCTCAAATAATTTAATAAGAAAATTTAGATTTGCTACTTGTTAGCATAGCCCTTATGGCAACATTGTACCGCATTCGAAAACATGGAAACGACGCTATTAAACTTAAATTAAAAGTCAGTTTAACTTAAATTTAAGTAATCAACTATTTAAAGTACTAGTTACCTTACCAATTTCAACTGAAACTTAGTTGAAAGCTGGATTCTGCCATTTTTGAAAAATCCAGCAACAAGAAACATTATCCTCCATGCAGTACGTAGTTTTATAAAATCTATCCGTCGATTTAATGTCTCACCTGAATTTCCTCCCTCATGACCTGCTCCAGGCTTAACAATTCAGAAGGCTTATTCAGATAAACCAGCCATGCGAACCTCGTGCTTTTCATGCTCATCGCTCCCATCTGCAAGCAGCAAACTATCAACTTCCCTGCACGGCTAGAAATTATAACATCGCCGCAATTAATAATAACTAGCTCAAAATATAGAATTTTTAATTTTTCTTCTAGATTAATAAGTAAATATTCAGATCTATTTCTATACAATTTCCTGTCCAGAAGATCGCCAAAATTTAAATACATTATTTGCTATGTAATCGTGAAACAAGGCGTTACTCTCAGTGACACAGCATTACAAATAGATTTCTAATTATGCGTTGAATTCTAATCCCTTTCAATTCAATCCCTTGAATTTTGATTATCGTTCCCTGTCAAAATTACGGACTAATATTTAGTATCCTGTTTCCATGAATATAAATGAGCCACTGATAGCATCTATTATTTCATTCTGGAAGCAACTACACCAAATCAAGATAGTATTTTTATCTGTGGATGACTTGAGATCAATAAACACATTTTTTCATCTGATTTAAAAATCCCACTCACTGTAAACTAATTTATTTTGTACACTGCTTTCAATAGAAACAATTTACATAAACAGGAATGACCTGTTCAAATATGTGGACGGTGTGGTTAATGGTACAGACCACCAAGACCAGCAATTCGTTGCTTGCCGTCTCTGCAACTCTTGTCACGATGTCGCTGAGGTTCGGCGCTTCACAGGAATACATGCGTAGCGCCTTGCCCCTCTGTCTGAGATGGCGCTGGTAGTACTCGGCTTCAGCGTCTGGCCATTAGAACACACAATAAGTTGAAACAGTTATATTTAATTAGGAGATACGTTAAAAATATAATAAATCATCCGAAAGGTACAGAAATCAGAGAGGATTGTCATCCAATTGACACTTCACAGTTTGAAGATTTTATAACAGAAAAAGGTATCAAAGTTGTACCTCTACAATCAACACATAATGCGAGTCGAATTTATTTTCCGGTGAATTATTGCTGTGCACAGTCGAATGCATTTACAGTCGAATTCCTTTACAAATTGATTTCATTCGAAAGAATTTATTGCAAAGTTGCTGACTTTTCTAGATTGACAGTAGCATATATTTCAGCTAATTGAAGATTATAAGGAAGCTGCCAGCGATCTCACCCTCTTGTCCTGCGAATATGATGGCGTCTGTGCCCTGGAAGAGTCGGAGGAGTTGCAGCACCGCGCGGTTCCCCTCGGTCTCCGACGCACTAGAACCCTCACCACAAATTTGATTGCGACTTATGAGGGCATTCGATCTGACCATAAGAAGATCAAAATATTGACTTGTGAGGGCATTGGATCTGACCATAAGAAGATCAAAATATGTCAGGTTAAAAATGCGCGAGGCTATCAGACAACCAATGAAACAAGTTACTTATGGAACAGAAAAATTATTCTAAGTACTTTACCAAGTAAAATAAAGTAGTGATTTACGTCTGACTTTTTAAAGGAAAGAATGTTCAAAGCATATTAGGTGGGACAGGAAAATGTTGAAAAACCTTGCCTAAGTCAGTTTCTCAGGACGGAAAGCCTTTATATAACATCTGTTGATATTTATTCAACCGGAATACTCATTAAATCAATGTTGTTTCGTTCGTCCGGCGGACACTAAACTGTTTCATAAATTAAATAAGACTTCAACCGCTCCTGAATATGCATATTCGTTGTTTTCGAAGCAAGACAACCAGCAAATGGATCCACGAAAAAAGGAAATCTCGAGCCATCATGCAGTGCTGAATTAGACAATATTTACGAGTGGGTCAAAGAAACTGCCTCAGTGAGAGAAATTGCGCTGCCATGTGCAACCGTTATTTTTTCGATAACAATAAAGTACTACTGTGTAAGGAATTGTTGAAGGCTGTGCCCTTGATTTTTGTAGATAACAATAAACGATAGATAGAGATTGACAACACTTCATGGGAACAAGTGCACACTTTTACAAGGAGATATTACAAAGAAACTTCTTAACAATAAATATGATGAAATTTGAAGAAAAAAACGTTCTCTCATAAACCAAACGAGCACATTGACGTTGGCGGTAAAACGGCCAGGATTTTAAACTGAGAAAAAGCCGCTAAGACTTTTTTTTTAAAACAGCTTTCTTTTGTTGGACACAAGCATAAACCAAGTCGCAAAATTTTTAATTACGTGCGTCAAGACTTAAAAAAACAGCTTTGTTCTGCTGGACACAAGCATTAACAACGTCACAAAATTTTTAATTACGTGCTTTTTTTCCTCTCTGTGACATCATTTTTACTTCTCTGTGACATCGTTTACCGATACACAGATGTGAGCGACATCATTTCTTTATTGCGTACAAACTTTACGTATCTTGTGGTGCGGCAAAGAAATACTCACTACGACTATGTTTACGGGTGTAATGTTCTGAATTTTTGTTATTAATGCGTCCTCACTAGCAGTGCGACGTTCGCAACACTCACGTCTGACGTAAGGAAGCGTTGTTTACGTCGACAAGACGCGTAGAAAGTGACCTGGCGTCCACGGCTCCTGCATTTAAATATACTTCTTTATCTTATTATTAAAACATCAATTATAATCAAGGTTAACAACCTAATTATACTCTTAGACATTGAGCTGGTAAATCCCCTTTTGTTGTTGCAACATAAATTGGAAAATAGAAGAAGAAGGAATGAAATTAAAGTCATCGTTATAACGTTAACACTGCTGTAAAAACCTAATGTTATTTATCATGTATTGCAGTTATAAAAATAAAAGATCTAGATAGAAAGCAACCTTGCATTTAACATTTAAGTCCTACTATTTTTCAGCCTATAAATTACCGCAAGTAATCACTTGCAGACCCAGCAGCTTGAAGATCATCACGGGCAGGAACAGCGGTGCGAGAGCATGGGGCAGCTTCTCCATGTCTGGAATCTATCGTTATAGAGAGCTAATTAACATTCATCATTGATGCCTCGTTAGTAGATAGGTAAATATAATATAGAGAGCTAATTAACATTCATCATTGAAATAACATCATTCATCACTCTTATAAATTAAGAGTGAGCACTCTTATCAAGAGTGAACACTCTTACACGCTTATTAAGAGTGTAAATCTCGAGAATTTTCTCTTCTATTGATAAGAAATTAAGAGTGAGCCCTCTCATTAAGAGTGCTCACTCTTATTAAGAGTGCTTACAACTATGAGTGAGATTACTCATAGTATCGAATTAGGAGTGAACTATTATAAGAAAGAACAATTCCGAGAAAACATTTATCCATACGCGGCTTTCGGACCCGGGTCAATTTTGCTCCCGAATTAACAATTAATTTTATTCGCTGAAAGTGAAGAACAATCACGAACTCTAAAAAAGCGAATTACAATATAACAAATAATCATAAAAACTAATATCATATTAAATAATGGAATAAGGTTAGAAGTTGAGGTAAATTTCTAACAAGTTTCTTTAGCACATATTTTCATAATTTATTAGGAATCGACAAAGCTTCCTTATACAGAGACGGGATGCGTACATTAATATTCATGTTTTTTCGTGCGACCGGTTAGAAAAAGGAAAACTATGCAGAAAGCAATTTAATATTCTTCGACCGAAGTGGAATTCAATGTGGCTCCAGGAAATTGTTAATTAACCATGAAAATTTATGGGCATCTTATTTGTAATTAACGATACGCACTTTCTGAGGAATGAATTGTACACAATCTGCACAGTATTCAACATCTGCACAATGTATCCATCTATCCGTACAATGTTTCAACCCCTCTGCACAATGTTGATGAATAAGTTTTATCAGACCCAAAATACGCACAGTGCCTAGAAGATCAGACGCACGTTTGAAGTTGGACTTAGTATAGTATAGTATAGTATAGTATAGTATAGTATCTTCGGCATTAAAGAATAGGCCTGGATAGGCCTGTCGCCGATTCTTGTACTTTTCTTGACTAGACTGGCCTTACGGACGGTAGATTTAAAATCGCTTCTAGTTACCAGTTGTTCCGTAGGGTACGAGGCATTTTAAGACTGAACATATGCTCATGCATGGCCTTGTCTAATCTGTTCCTGAACACGCTCATACTCGGAGCGTCAACAATATCTTCAGGGAGGCTGTTCCACATGTCAGTGACTCGAAGCGAGAAGAAATGTTGTCGCGTGGATAAGTTGAACCTCAGTTTTTTTAGTTTATAGCCTGTCTNGGTCTAGAGTATTTGGAGTCTGATTACCTCTAAAATGGGTTGGCTTTGTGATGTGCTGGTATAAAAATGAGTCTCTCACAGACTCCATGAACATGGATGAAGGGTGATTCTCATCCCTTGGAGAGGATTCATGTGCCCAGTCTATTTCTGGATGGTTAAAGTCACCAACGATTAACGTATGCGACCTGCTGAAAGTCATGCTTGGTAGAAGACTGTTCAGTACTTGATCGTTACCAGAGGAACTGTTGGGTGATCTATACAGGACACCTATAAGGAGGCTATCCCTGCTTTTTAAAGAAAGCTCACACCACACTGATTCTCTAGCTGATAGGTGCTCTGCTGATAACTTAACTTGTTGGGCCCCATAAAAGGTTCTAACCCACAGACCTACACCTCTACTACACTGCTCTTCGTTTAAATTATGAAAGCAATCATTTATACGTTGTAAGTATATATATCGAAGTTGGACGTTCTTTATGCTGCCCAAGTCTGCATTTCGGTTTCTGTGGGGCAGAAATCTTGTACGGTTTCACTTTGGGCAATGTTTTATCGCTGCATCATTAACACAAGCTTGTCGTTAATAATTCATCATCGATTGGTGGTGTGATGAATGAAATAGTGAAATGGTCTTACTAATTCAATATTCTAACACTTTCTGTGAACTTTCGGCTTTTGCTGAGAAAGGTTGCCTGAAATGTAGATTATTAGTTGTTTTATATAGAAATTTTGCAGTGATGGCAGTGCTGGCCAGTAGCAGTGATACAATTTTTCGCTTATACCAATTTGTTTGATCAACTTCAGTATTTATCAGACTCGTCAAAATCCAGCTTTTTGTTAATCTCCTGGAATTAAAAGTCTTCATTCGTGTTGGCGCGTATTTGTACTCAAATTAACAGCTGCACCGCTCGACCACATTGTGTACTTTACCGAATTTCCTGTCAACATGAAAGTTAACCTCGTACAACCCTGCTTAGAATTAAATTAGTCCATATTTTATTTAGTCATTATATCATTTAGAGATTCAATATTTTTTCTTTAAAGTATTCTAATAGCCGTCATAACTTGAAACATCAACTGCAGTCGTCTAAATATTTTAAATCCCACATGAGAATACATATAGATAACTTGATTAAAGAACTTAATTCAATGGTAACTAACAATGCAACATCGACATGTTACTCACCGCCCTTCGTTTCTCCAGTGAACCGTCCTTTTCTCGCCCTCTGGCGGTACTGGCCGAAGTATATAACACCGTCTCCTATATTTAAAGAGGACGCTTAAGATGCAATGTTAATCTCTGCACGCTCTGTTACTGCCACGCAAAAAGCCCTCAATGTGAGGCATCAGCAAGGCAGGGCTTAAATATTCTGCCACTGAACGATTATGACATTTGCGGTTATAAAGACGATCCGCGGAGCAATGTTGTACATAGAGGAGCGTTGTTCTTGCCACGCATGCGAGATCCATGGGGTAATTACCTACTAAATTATTGCTTCACATTGAGCAGCAAATCGTTCCATGAAGGTTGCAGGTTTCATGTTCTGGAGATCATCATTCTTTTCTACAAGGAATACGTGCTAAATACCAATACCAATATGCGCGCCAAATCGCCGTCTTTGAGATGAAAAAATAATCCCACTATTCATTGAACTGTTTTTATTTACTAGTTGAGACCAATTGTACGCAGGCATATGATATGAGCCAGATAAGCTCGGTCCCATCATCTCTTCGTTTCATAATTGACCGAACGACCGCAGTGTTTTCTTTCAGCATCTGCATGTTTGTGTACTAAATGAAAGATTTATATTACTAAACTGATTTATCTTACCGAAACCGCCGTCAAAATAATATTGTTTCGTTAAATCTCATACATGATAAATTATTTGTTTCGTCGCAGATAATGACAAAACCCTTAGCAATTATGTTGCAAGTCGCTTCGGAATGTGCTAATCTAAAAGTCATGCCAGTTCTAGCTGCACAATTTACAGCATGGTAACAAAATCAATACACTGATAGCCGTCCCATTGTTCAAACACACACAAGGATGAGGCATCAAACAGAATATTTTATGTACAAAAAATAAACTCAACACGTGAGGGCACTTAATCTTCAGAAGAATGTGAATGACTTCACAACATTCAACGAGTCATGAATGATGAATGTAGGCCTCATTACACACGCCGTCATTAGCTAAATTAAATGCCTAGGTTAGACTTGATTAAGCGAAATTATTCTTTCGCGTACAATATTTATCAAGATTGTTAATTAGTAAGTTAACCATTCGCAATAGGAAAACTTTTACCAACTGCATGATAGGGAAAGCTTAAATAATCGGATGAGTTCCAGGAATCAATCAACTTGTCGACAATTTTCAGACAACCTAGTTGATGTTCGAAGAAAATCTGACTCGTTACCGTGTAACTTAACGTATTTTTAGCAGATCCCAAATGTGGTTTAGCGTAAGAATAAATTGGTAAGGGTAATGCGCGTAAGGTTCAATTCCTGTAAAGTGTCCTGTATTTTAATCCAGGCAATTCCTTCGAACATCCCATCTAGAAGATAATTATTTAATTAAGATCCGTGATAGAAGCGACATCAGAATAATATTAATTTCTCAAGACCAATTAAATTCAGCATATTCAAATCATATCATATCATATCATATCATATCATATCATATCATATCATATCATATCATATCATATCATATCATATCATATCATATATCATATCATATCACAGTGTTGTCGGCGCTGAAGAATAGGCCTGGTGTGGCCTGTCGCCGATTCTTGCACTTTTCGCGACTTGAATTTAATCTCTGAGGGAATGTTTAGGTACAGGGAGCAACTCTGTCAGGTCATCTCTTCATAAAAGTTATCATGTTCAGCGAAATGATTGAGACTTTATCATTATATCAATACACTTTTTTCGCTTGTGTAGGTCATCCTGACTTAGTTTGGCCCACAAAAGGGCATATCAGTGCTACGTCTGCTCTCTGCCCGTGCTGCGGATAAGAAAGTGCCTCACTATAAGGACAATGCGACCCATCAGGGTTTCTCACTGATTTACCATCAGTATTCACCACATCACCATCAGTATACCAGCTATTGAACGTTTATTTATAGGTAGCACAAATGAGTCTAATAATAAGCACAGTACACTTATTCAAGAGGCCCTTGATAATTTTATTAGATGGTCCTCTCCTCCAAGAACGATGGTGTTAAAATAACGGCGTAATCTACATCCATTTTTGTAATGCGCACTCGCTGTAATCTCATGCATCGTTTTTTATTTATCCAGCATTATTATTAGTAAATATTCTACGGTGTGCTCTCTACTAACTTTTATAAGAGGCTTGTCACTTCCGAGGCATTATCATGCATGAACACTTGGATGAAGTTCACAACCAAAGCATCGCCTCTGGGACTGTTTGAAGTATGACTTCACGGTATGACGTCAATCATCTCGACGTAACAAGTGACGCTAGACGTCAATCATCTCGACGTAACAAGTGACGTTAGACGTCAATCATCTCGACGTAGCAAGTGACGCTAGACGTCAATCACGCATTCATAGCTAGTAACAAAAAGCTGTATTGACCACGACGTACTATCAAGTACAAATTGCCTTGAAATGCAGCACGTGTACAAACTCATTCAGTAGTCTCTGTGTTCTCGCGCTTGACAACAGACACGCTGTCGGAGACATATTAAGCTCCTCTGCTGATTAGAAGGAACAATAAATTGTAAAGCTACTGTCATGAATATTATACATTTATTCTCTACAATTTTACATGAATTAAACTTTAATGGAATAACGACTAGAAATCTACATGGTGTTCACGGACCAGAAGGAATGTATTCAATTTTAAAATCTAAGCCCTTAGCCGTAACTGTGGAGAATTTTGTGAGTTAAATTCAAGGTGAGAAGCCTACGAGCTCACAAACACTAATTCCTTTTATCAAATATGTTCATAAAAAGTCGATTCAGAAATTGCAACAAGGGTTTACTGCAGTTGTTGCACGAGACAACTAAAAGAATAAATAATAACCCATTCCTAAGTTGTTAACAGTAATCACAAAAATGTTAATTGAAAAACGAAACCTCAATCAGATTTACATAGATTAAGGAATCTTGTCGTTTGTAACCACTAATGCTTGTTTCGTAGTGATTTTGTATCACTTTTCAAGAACAGATGCGCAGTTCATGCAAGTATTGCAGATTATTATACCTTTCCTGCACCAAAAAGATAATTACTGTTTTAACTATAATAAGAGCAATTTTTGAGAATATTTATTAGAAACTACTTCTAGTGATAAGTTTTACACACGTTAAACACATAAAAATACCATTTATAAGGAACAGCTCCTTCAACCAGGATCCTGCTATGGTCATTTACAAGCAAACGCCAATTCAGGCTAAATGTTTAATCAAGGATTGAGTGGAAGGTTTTTATAGCAAACAGTGAGATTAGGGGATTTAGTAAGGTTACTAGACAATTCAGTGCATATTATTAATATTTTAAATAAAGTTTTTGGATATATATTAGCTAAAGTAGTTTATGCATACGAATGAATGATATAATATCATACGAAAAATACACCAAGACCGTACCACTGTAAGACTTGGGTTACACTTAAAGCAGGGAATAATTTAAATGATGTTCGGCACGAGCAAGTGTGGCCTGTCTGAACTGTTGTTTACATCGAAACTCACCGTGAAGCATCGATTGATAATTTTGTATTTATTTGTCCCAAATTTTTGAAACCGCATTCTTACTCTCAGTGTGGTAACAATCGCAGTGATGAGGATTATTTTTCCAATGCGTATCTTCAGTAATCATTTCATACGTCGTGGCGACCATCAATCCTTTCACGATAATATTCCAATGTCTCAACGTTCTCAAAGTTAATATTTTATTTGACAACAGATGGAGAACAATTCTGCAGTCGCCTTTGAAAACTTTCAGATTCAAAGCAGCACCCACATGATGCGTTCTCGTGATTATTTTAAAATTCAAATTTTTTAAATTCAATTTAGCAATTAAATTTTGTATGAGAACCTGAATGTTACAAAACATGTTTACATTTTTCTTTTATATCTTTTGGTTTTCTAAAGCTGTTGGGTCTTGATTGTTCATTAAAATCAGCAATAGAGTTCAGTCCCCTAAAGCTGTTGGGTCTTGATTGTTCATTAAAATCAGCAATAGAGTTCAGTCCCCTAAAGCTGTTGGGTCTTGATTGTTCATTAAAATCAGCAATAGAGTTCAGTCCCCTAAAGCTGTTGGGTCTTGATTGTTCATTAAAATCAGCAATAGAGTTCAGTCCCCTAAAGCTGTTGGATTTTGATTGTTCATTAAAAACTTCACCAGAGTTGAGGCCGTGGGCGCACCGCTGCGCTTGCGCTGGAAGTGCAGACGCTCCGCGCAGAATTGGCGAGAGCTGCCGAGACGCAGCCCAGAGCGTAGACGAAGAAGGCGCCCTGAAGATGGGCCAGGGTGATGGCCTCAGTCGGGTTGGGTTCGCTTTCAATTGTTTTGCTGCTTATCTTATCCAACTGCTCTTTTTTCCATTTGTTTATGAGTCCGCTCTACACCATCTGAGATAATCTGTGCAGAATATATGAATGATTGTAAACGACGACACAACAAATGCAATATATTATACATTATATTATTCCTGCTATATAATATAATATAATAATATACCTGCTATATTATATTATACCTGCTCCCAAGAGCTTTTTTGAGCTTAATTAACTAACAATAAAACTGTCAGCGATATTGAAAGCTAACAGTAAACAGCCATTACGATATAGTGTAGGTATTGAACATTTTTATAACTTTTATAACTTCGTTCAGACGAGATAATATATCAAATTTCTGCATCTTAAATTAACTTGTTGATTATCATTCAAGTAGCAAAAATTTTATTATATAATAAATAATATGTAATAATATGTGAATGTAGTAATAATAATATTCATGCAACCACACTAAATGATTCAAACATTCAATTCACTTTCCAATTTCTTGCAACCTTTCGCCGTAACGAAGAATAGTTTCAAGCTCTCACCACACATTCGAACGAAAATGCGTTCATCAAATATAATAACACTTGCTCATGTGAGCCATAGCGCGATGATCATTAATGACACGAATCTCAGAAAATTACAATATACAATCTCAGAAAATTACAATATATTTATACAATGAGTTTTCAATCGACATATTTTATCAACATTTCCAAATTCTTCATGTAATTACGATGTTAAAATGAAATTTTATTAGCCAAGTCAGATAAGAATGCTTTCCGCAGATCAGATGGTTATATAAACCTGGAATGAATCAGCAATTGTTGGTTTGTGGTTAGTTTGTTGTTGCAATCAGTTGTAATGCAAGAAACACATGCATGCAACACAATTTTTTGAAAATCATCATTAATTAACATTAATTTTTTGTGATTTAATCGTTCATATATATTGAAACTTGAAACACTCAATAAATATAAATCTTTGATTCAGCCCAGACAACCAATACCTATTTCGTACGATAGAAACTAACAACACACTTTACAAGAAATACCTATTTCGACCCCTACTGTGACAAACATTTCTTTCGGATATTTATTCAATTTATGTCCGAGACAATTGTTAAGAAATATATTTAAGACAAGTCCATATTCCAGCTAGCCTCTTCAATGTATGTAATGGAGCACAATTATAATATTAATAAAAATAATAATAACAATATCTCAGAGGTAGCAATGACACACAAGGAGTTGAAGGCAATGCGGAAGGGTGCGCCTTTAGTACAAGCGATGGTGTAGGACTGCGGGAAGAACTTCTCGCGCCCGAGGTGGAACTTCTGACGCCCGCGCATGCTAGCGCGCACCTCGAGGGCGAGGGTGCTGTCGATGTAAGCGCTTCTGCTGGTCACCACCTGAATAAATTGCATACTTATTTATAACATTTTTGTTTCGCAGCGAGGGGAGATGAGTTCCTAGTTTTACTTAAAAAAAGTTACTGTCTATTTTGTTCCTTATAAAAAGAGGTTGGTCAAAATAATAGATTTTATTAATTAGTACCAGGCATTTTTCCGGTTCATTTGCGTAAGTAATGATCATATGTGGCGCACAATTTAGCGACTGATCCGACGACCCAGAATCTAATGTCCACAAACTGGGCATAATTGCGATGCGAAATTGCAAGTATAATCATGACAATAGTGATGATGAATCAAGTCCCAGCCCTCAAATTAAATGATGCAAATAAAATATGTATTAATTGATAGCTTATAATTCTCAGTAGACGTTTTATATGTATTATTACCTGTGCATGATGTTCTTTCCCAGTTTTACATAATATTTCAGACACGATCTGACTTACACGCATGTTATAGCAGGTTTCTCTCAACTATCACTTTCATTTGAACACACGTTAATATACTTCCCGTCCCCCTCCTAATAGTTTTTTGAACAATTTTAGGCACTCTCATGCCAATACTTTTTTTTCTGCCAAATTTGAGCGATATGGTCATATATATTTCAAAAGATATATATGACAGAACTTGCCAATTTTGTTGGTCGTGGCAGTGTACCGTTACACCTCATATTTAGAGTGCAACAAACATATAAGGTATTCTTATGAAAAATGTAGTAAGAACCTCCTAACAAAATTAGAGAGATGACACCTCACCTGGTCCACTGGTATGTCACGAGACACTAAGTAACTCTTGTCAGTGAAGAACTGATAGATGTCGTGGTAAATGCCTTCCTCTGATTTCTGTTAACAAATGCATGGCAATATTTGTCTATTACCAAAAAGTTAATTTATCTTCGTAACTGTCACTTGGCGGTCACGTTAACAGTTATTACAGTTAGCACTAACAAAGTCTATTGCAGAGACTATAGTAGTTCAACTATTATTTTGTATCCATTCTAGGTAAGTATATATAAAAAGGCACAACGTCAAGCGCCACACTAAATCTGAAATAATTCTCGACGGAAATTTACCGCACTGTTTCGTGGCTGCCCATTGAATTCACGAAAGCGTAGCTCACGCAATCAAATAGTTTTGTGATTTTTACGATCGATTGATTGAATTTAAAATTATTGTTTATTTAATTATTTTCCAAAAAATTTCAAAGGATCATCTTAACAAGTGATCATTAAAGAACTTTATTTTTGCCAGACCTTATAGTTTCGGAATCTTTAATCTTTAGTTTAAATTCTTATCGAACACATCTATCTTTTCAATAATTTTTCCATGTTCCCTCGTTCTCTGACTAGTCCATCACCTTCTATTCTCGCTCAATTAACTACATTTTGTCGACCAAAATATTAGTAACGCTGAAAAGACCGGCTGATCTGCAACCACGTTCCCTCCAACTTTGGAAGTCAATGAATATTTTACACCAGAAAAATTAGTTGAAAATTTCAAATTTCAAGTTGTGAAAATCAATTTTACAAGCCACTGACTATATAAACGCTTCCGATCATTGATAAAGTTCCCATAATCATATCAAAACATTGCTATGCCAGGGGTGAACTACACAAAGTACTAAGCACGAAAATTGTTGCTTAGATTTTTTGTCGGAGAATCAATGCCAGAAATTAGCCTCGAACCTAAAACTAAGGACGCTTATAAATAATTATTGTAACCACGATCATAGAATGAAGATAAATATCGCTCTGTATACCTCAAAGAGAGCATGAAGGCAGCTGCCTTTAAGCGTGACCGGCAAGACACCGTCCCTCCGTGCCGCCACCAGCAGGTCCCCAAGAGTGTCAATGGAAAACTCCATGGGCGGCGCAGCGAACACTGCAGTCAGGTTGCCGGAATACAGCACTGCACCCATCACTCCATATTATTTATAAATTAATCCTCTAAGATTATTATTATAAAAATTTTTACCACATTTTACATAAACAGAAACCTTATTAAGTTCCAAATCTTCGTAGTAAAATTGAGCTGACATTGAGAGTTCGAGAAACATCGAAAGAAAGTCCGAAACGATCGCTTCAAAAAAACTCTTCTTGTTCAAAATATTTGCAATATGGAAATCGGGATCACGAATATACTACTTTAAAAAACTTTATCTTATTCGAGGTAGAGGGATACTCGAACAAATTCAAAAATTTTTCGAAAAGGCTTCAATTAGTTGCTATTAAAATGAACTCCGAAAAGTATGCTATGTGTACGATGCGTTATATGCTATGTATGATAGGCTATGTACGCTGTCTAGTGTATGATACGTTATATAACTTAATTAGCGTCTATAAAATGTTTTGTGCCGAGGTGGCTCAGTGTTATAGTTGAGACTGTCAATAAATTCCTTTATTATCATATTGGTACATGACGCCATGATGAGCCCTAGAAGAAGGAATTAAGGAACCCGAGGAGAAGGTATCATTGAATTGGTCTCGTGGAGACTGGAACGCAGTCATCTCTAGGGAGTTCCATTCATATCGTTCAAGTTCACGATCTTACGAAGCCCAGTCCGCATCTCAATAATAATGAAATTAAAGATGTACAAATCAAGATGATCACATCCTTAACTACATTTCATCTGTTAATTACATTTCTTCCATAATTACATAAATTGGGCTCATTATTTGGTCTCTTGGTTGGAGTATAATTTGTCTATAACAACGAATCATTTGATATTGTAAGTTGTAGATACAATTTATCCCTTACTAACCGACAAAATTGAGACTGAAGATGTACCAGAAGACTGCAAAGAGCCTCAGCGGAGCAGTCTCAGGTATGGGCGAGACCGCTTGCATGAAGAGCACTTTGAAGGCATTTTCCTTCACTGTCAAAGGATTTTTCTCGGTGCGGAGGTGTAAGCGCTTATGTGCGTACGAGATGAAGGAAGAAACAGGACCAGCCAGCAGTAGACAGAGCAAAATTATAGCCCATACCTGCGCATTAATGAAGACTTTATTAGTTTTCTTTCATGATGGGTGAAGTGCAGCTACATGAGCTTGAAACGCACCAGCGGAAAGTTACAATACATAATTGCTAAAATGTTTGCCGATCTAATTCTAAATAATTTAATAATATGTACTGGTGAACTTATGCTAGCTAGTAAATTCTGTTACATGTTAATTAGACCAGAACTTGAAGGAAATTATTCTTGTGCTAATCCAATTTTTTTTATTACTTTCAATTTTCTCATATCGGTCGGGGGTTTTCTCAAAAATTTTCTGTTCAGTAAGAATGTTTAAATAATAAATTTTAAAATTGGCTGTAATTTCTCTCCATCAAAGTTAATGCGCAAAAATCAATCATAATAATAAATTCATCATATATTATTGAATTATCCGGTAAAATTCTTACGCCAGCTATTGAAGTATAGCTTCAGTTGTTACCAGTTTAACATATTTTCGTTAAAATATTCGGACTCGAGACCCATGCATTCAACATGTTATTTACATTAAAATGATTAATATAAACGCTAGTTTTATATGTTTTTTGAGAATACCGCTATCTTGGTAACCCGCACCAAATATTTCCTTACGGTCGCACGCTGTCAACATTGGTCACAGAATATACTAAGTATAAAACGCATTACAAGTTGTCATCTGAATGACTGTTTATCACAAAATGATTGCAAACTATAACAAAACCTTTAATCTCAACAAAATCAACTGCGATGAAGCCTCAGTACTGTACAAATGCAAGCTTCAAGTTAGGTTGCTAACCATTCAACGCATGTTTACCCAGAGTACTAACACTCGATTGACTGCAGACTGATTCATACTTTAGTCGCTGTCCGACTCAGACGACCGCGCAAGGCCAAAATGCCTCAAAGGCAAATGCCGCTCTGGCCGATCTAAACAAGCTCCACTGGATCCCGCCTCTTCAAGCACTCCAGAAACTCGGGAGGCGAACTCCCGTCGCGTGAACTCGGGTGGACCGGGGCCTTTCCTCAGTTCAACGGACCGAATAAGGGCCAGGGCGAAATCGCTGGCTTCTGAACGAGACAAAACTTCTCGAACTTGATAAGAGACCCCAATTAGAACAAGTTCAGGAACAAAACGAACACGAGAATAGTTCCGTGAAGACGACGGAAGCGCGACAAAAGGGTTAGTTGCAATTGCCTGATCAGGAAGTGAGCTCTGTGGTACATTGCGTTCCTGCCCAACGTCAACAGAAAGTTGACGAAATGGGACGTCTGGTAACACACTAGGCAAGAAACGATTAATTTGGGGAGTTTCATTCATCATTACAGCTACGGGATTCCAAACCCGGACTGGACGCACAATGTCGCTGCAAGATGCATGAACGTTATCAACATTCGTGAATGTACAGCAGTGCTTCAGCACAAGATTTCCTTCATCCCTCGCTCTTCAACGCGCATGCTCCAGCAGTAGGTTGTCTAGAAGTAAACGTGCCGTTACCGATGCCTGTGGCAACGTCTGACTTCTTTGAAGCCAATCAAGGCGGAACAATTCCCTCTGATTTCTATTTACCTCATCAGTTCCGACCCCTACAAAACCTGTGACAAAAGTCATAGTCACCCAAGGTATTCCTGCTCTCAAATCGGGATCACATACATTACTATTAAATCTGTACAGTTCCTTCCGAATAGATTCGCTTTCTCCGACCTTAAAAAGATTCGGAAATTTTGAGCTTACAAACAAGTACACGAAACCGGCTTTCCGGGATCTCGCACACTGATGGCTGCAGAAAAGGAACCTCAGGAGAAATTACCCTGGGCGAATCGTGCAGCATATCCAACTGAGATTACAAATGGTCCACATGAGCAGCACGACTGTCGTCGATACGCAACAATTCTTCCACAGCGACTAAAGTGTCTTCAACTGACCCAACAAACGAGATACAGGCGAGCTCCTCCACTCGAGACAAAACCGTCAACAACTGCTCTCGCTGCCACAGACTGTGCTTACTGTCGGTGGAACTGATCTTGGTAGCGAGACGAGGCAAGGTATCTCCCGAAACCTTGTGGATCGTAACACAAACATAAGGGCGTAGATGCCACTGCTCACGCTTAACTCCAGTCATGATATTGCCAACCACAGTAGGATTCGACACATGTCGAGCAAGTGAAATGCGCTCCCAGGCATCAGGAATGTCTGCAACGTCCGTCAAACGTTGACCTGCAGGCATCAAACGACCCGTGATGCGCTGAATATTCCGGATAGTGCCAACGACCATCCTGTAAACACTCTTCTAGAGCAATGTCGCCGTAGTTTGTCAGATGAGCTAACCCCAACTCCACGAATCTTTCAAGCGACTCTTGCGAGTACGGATTCGGCTGAGGCACAAATGAGGGCAGAAAGCTTGCTGGATGACGGGGCACGCGGCACGCCATAGTACCATCTGCTTTGATCTTCTGGCAACGGAATTTCGACTTAGCACAATCATGCTTCGTCAAAGTTTCCGCCAAATCCTCCAGACGCCTGAACTCGGCGTAGTCCTTGACAAGCCCTTTCTCTAACAAGGTTTCGAAATCCGTGCCATGATGGGTTGCAAAAATTTGAATAACTTTATTTGCGATGCGCTATAGGTTTGTGTTGAGGTCTGATCCTTCCTTCAGGCTTATTCCGGCATGTACATGAGGCTTGTTCCCCAGTGCTCCTTTATCCTGAAACTCGAAGCGCATCCAGTAAGATTCGACGTCCACCGGTGGTTTATCGGGACTATGAAGGATGATATTGAAGAAGTGCTTCACCCATCTATCCCAAGCGCAACACATCAGGACACAAGTTTGCTGCATCAAACGGTCAAACTCTGGAGTATCAGGTTGATGTATTGCTTCAGCAGCTTCGCGAATAACTCTGATCCCAAGGCATTCGCTTTCGTTCAGAGTTATAGTGATGAAATGATCCCAGCGTTTTCTGCGCATTATTGCACTCAACCTCTTTACCTCGCGCCTTGAATCGATTTGATCAATCATGGAATCTGGCCGGCGGTTTTCGTAATCAACTCCAGGACGAACAATGTGTTCGAGTCCCTTCCTCATTGCTGTTGTGCACGTATTCACCTGCAGACACCGGTTGAACAAAACGCCGAAAATGAATCCGATATATCCAGGGTCATAAGAGGTTAGAGCCTGACTGTCACGACGACGAACTTGGAAATGGTCGTCCAATGTCGCCAGTCCTCGTGACTGCCTGCTTTCACGATTGCCATACATGACTGAAGGGAGAGCACCAACTTCCGAACCATTCAACGATTTTTAAAAATTTCTGGAGAACAAATCACCCTCGGGATACAAAAGAGGTAAATGCTGATCGGGCCACACAGAATGCATATGCATCAAAAGGCGCTGGAAACAGACAGGAGGCTTTCGTGTCATCGTCACACGCATAAAACAGTGCAAATGGTCTTTCAACAAGAAATGACCAGACGAACCGCCAAGACACACATCGTGACCCTGTGGGAGTGGGCGACTGGCTGGAACAGAGGGAAAGAAATCGGTGACATCAACAAAAGTATCTTCATAAAATCTTACGTTTTCGTCAGGACCGGTCACAGCTTCGTTATCTCCTCTACTGTCCGCATCCCAAAGATCTGAGGGTTGATCATTATTTCTTTCTGGCTCGACAGCAGCATTTGCATCGCTAATAAAAATCTCTCGTCTCGAGGACGTTCACTTACAGATGTAGTGCCCGGCATCTGAAGACTGATTTTTCCATGACGCATACACAAGCCAGCTGACGGTTTCGGAGTGTCAAGCCCCAAGCCCCCTCCTCTTCCTCTGTTATTGGTCCCATATCCACCGGGCGACGAGGCGATAACATAAACGTTGACAATCCCATGCTGCCCTGTTGTTAGGGACAGCATAAGAAGTATTCATGGCATGCGTTTGTCCATATATCAAAATTGAAGGCAACACCATTACAGGAGCTAAGATATCAGGATTCAGTGGCGATTCATTCCGAAGTATGGGATGCCTAGGGACATGAATGAAACTTGTTCGGCCATCTGCATGCACTGATGACCCACACATAACGATTGAGAGTCCATGCATTTCATCAATATACAATAAATGCGAGACAAGCCACTTCTTCAACTCGATGAACTGATACGGCCATTCAGGCCTCGCCCCTTTGAAAAAAGACCTATCAGCACCAAATTCATCGAACATTGAACAAATGGTAGCTAGATAACGGGAAGCAGGTAATAATTTGGCTTCTTCACCAAACGCAGCCTCTAGATATAGCGTGCAGCCCATGGGACACACTATTTCGGGTACAGGATGCTTCTCAATTGCAGGGTAAGTCGTATCTCTATATTCATCCAATATTTTCATTAATCGAGTCCTCGCCGGAGTAATGTCCACGAACAGAGGCTCCCTGTTCCATAAAGCCCTGACACGCGGTTGCAGGACAACTCGCTGGTACATGTTGCGCAAAATAGCCGGCTAAAATTGGACAAATATCACAGGGTCGAAACGATTACGTAGGGAGGTGAGGAAGGTATAAATTACACATGGCCAAGCATGTGCCCAACGAGGGTTGCCAGGACAAGAATAATGAAAACATTGCCAACACACATCATTACTAATATTGACTCTCCTGAAATCGCCATATGGCCTTACAATAAAGTCTGCTGGTAATTGCCTCCAGACGATATTATATTCGTCAACAGACACTCTATGGCAGGTGGAACAGGAAACGACACGATTAACTGGAGCGTCTTCTTCGTCAGGCAAATCTTCCATGCTGACGTCAGAACCTTTACCACGTACAGACAAAGACGGAAAACTTATGAAGTCGTTGCCATCTACCTCAGGCGTTTCGTTGACATCCGCGACGGCGAGCAGATCCACGTCCATTGCCTCATCTCCTACGTCATTAGTAGGATCCACAGGCGTCTCACCACCAATAAAATTGAGAACATCCAGGACGGCGAGCACGGGCTCATCCGGGACGGCGAGCACGGGCTCATCCGGGACGGCGGGTACGGGCTCATCCGGGACGGCGAGCACGGGCTCATCTGGGACGGCGGGCACGGACTCATCCGGGACGGCGGGCACGGGCTCATCCGGGACGGCTGGCATGGGCAGATCCACGTCCATTGCCGCGTCATCTCGTACGTCATTATTAGGATCCACAGGCGTCTCCCCAACAATAAAATTGGCATGATCCACGGCCAAAGGAGAAGATAAAGGAACATTTGAACCTTCATCCGCAGCAACATCTGCAATTTCTATAACGACTTCAGGTGATGGCTCAACAGGGAGCGACACCTGCCCAGTAGATACGGGTTCAACAGAGGGCATACCATACAGCGCGGCGCGGACGCTAGGCCATAAGTTGGCAAGCACCCCGGACAATACTCGATCCAGAGCGGGCTGTACTTCATGTTGATTGTTGAAGCAAGGTATTCACTACACCTATCACATTTCGAGGCGATTCTTCGTTATATGTTGTAGGTAGATACGGCTCTAACGCTGCCAGCATCTGATCTCTTAACGCGTCTTCCAAAGGCACCGAAATCAACGAGGCAAGATGTGCAAGAGATTAGTCGTATGGCCTACAGGCCACAGAAGTCGTGGCGGCACGCACATCTGCGTAAGAAATAGCAGTTCTGTAACAGCTCTTGTCAATACAAGTGACAATGGGTTCCTTCAACATAGATACACTCGTTGAAATAGGAACATTTTTGACATCAGGTGACAAACACACTGCTATCGCTACAGTGGTGGTGGTAGCTCTCACAGCTGCATGTGTCACTGCAAGTCCGATGGCTTTTGCCAACGCATGCTTGTCAAAAATTCTGCAGCGTGAATCGCTGCTCATGTCCAAAACCATTGTAGGGAATGACGGTCACACAAGATTCCCAGCAACTGAGTCAACATCAACAACCTGCTCCACAACTACAGGAGCAGCGGATCGATCCTCAACTACAGGTACTTCCGGTACCGCTTCCGGTACCACCACGAGTTGTTCCGGTAACTCCTCAACAACCGGGGTAGGAGAAACGTTCACTACGGGAGCAGCCGATAGAAGTAGTCCTATAACAGGCACATTTGCGATCGGATCAAGAGGTGCTGCTTTAGGAGAGCCTTGAGAAAATGCGCTGACGCCAGGCGCGTCAACGATCAAATCATGAGCATGGGCATGAACGTCCTCTTGAAACAAAGCAGTGTCCACAGGCTTTTCAGTATCGGGTACGTCAGCGACAGATGCATCAGCGGATAAGGGAGTTCCAGGTACGTTGGAATAACCATCGCCCATAAGCAGAACACGGGCATCCGGTGGATCCGGTGCCTTTGGTGGATTGGCATCCGGTGGATCCGGTGGGTCCATTGGGGCAACATCAACAATCGGAACGGCTGCGCCCCGTTCATCTGGTGCGCGTCGCATTGGACATGTTCGGGAGTTGTGTCCTCTATCTTGGCAAAGCGAACACATTTGTAACCGGCGTTTTTGTTTTCCCATTTTGCCCGATCTACAAACAAAATCTCAGCTACATATTTACATATAAATTTAATAGAACAAGTAAAAAAACGAACAAAATAAACACCACAAATTTTAAATTAAATTAACACTATATCCAACTGCAACAGTAAACCAAGATATTTGCACATAGAAAGAGGCACAAAATCTACATTAGAAAAATTCACAATCACTATAAACATAAATTTTGGCATACCATCAAACGGGGTAATAAAGGAAGAGCGGGGTAATAAGGGACAGTCCTCTGGCATTTCCTAGCAATGTTGTAGCAGCTAAACTAGTTAAAATATTGCAAAACAAAAAATAGTGGCATAAAGTTCAACATTTTCCCTATCTATGTAGCATAAAGCAAGTTAAGAAATAAAACATTTACTACCTCTAAAAATTCCTTGAAAAAAGGTGTGAAAAGTGAGATTTTGGAAAATTACCTCTGCTGAAGTCTGTAGAAAAAAACCTATCCACGCCATTAAAAAATTTTACTTCCATAAAAGTTACACACAGGTGTTGGCTTGAGTTAACAAAAAAATCAATTAACAACAAGAAATTTTGATTAGCTTTACCTCGCTCAGCGAAAAAATTTCACTTGACAAAAAATTAGTGCATCAGCGTTCATTGCCAAACTGTGTATAGAATGTCATAGATAGAATTGTCACCGGACAACATACATAGAATGAAAAGTAATTATCCTAAACCGTGATTTTTTTCTCAAAAAATAGGATGGTTGTCACTAAAATATTCTTTTGTGTTTCAGGTTATGTTTTTTACAATCTTTTTGTTATAGTGAATTCACTTGACTCAATTTAAATGGTGCAAAATTCAAAGCCGTCCTGTAAGCTTACCTGCAGAAGAAATGCTACATGGCTGCTGATATGAAGCTTGCAGAGAACAAGGTCGTTGTCAATGTTCAATGGAATGTCCATGGATTAAGTAATATCACATCAATAATACAGTAATGTATGGATAGGGATACCATATCAATAAAGGAAAAACAAGTAAAAATCACAGACAATGTTGTAGCAGTTTTGACTATTGTTATGCGGGTGTGATGAACTCGTCATCAGCTTGTATTTGTCTATTGCAGCTACTTAGTTTATGGGGAGTTAAAGTTGGTGTTTTCTAAGTTTTATTAA
>NW_025931693.1:0-1266 GCF_000764305.2 Hyalella azteca | reverse complement strand
TACGGACGACTCTACCCGTCTACCGTTTGGCGTTACCTAATACCTAGAGGCTAGACTAACCTAGTAATACCTATTAGGTACCTACCGCCAACCGGAGTGCCGGTAGTATTGTCTATACTAGTAAAGAATCATTAAGAATGGACAGCGAAGTTCTTGATGTTCTTGAAGATCTGGGGTGAGTATCATTGTGTAGATTTTTAAATATTTGTATAAAAAGCCTTGGTTCTCATCTATGATAATGCTGGCAGCTGGTATCCACGATACTTTACTGGTCTATACTCTACATAGTACATAGCCTATAGGTTATAGGACTTAAAAATGAACTTGAGGAACAGGAAGAGTCTAAAAAAGTCTGCTCTGACATAGCCTAAATAAAGATTAGCAGTGACAGAACTGGCCAGCAATAAATAAGAATTTTATTTGAGCATGTTTCAAATTTTTGCTGCAGTTGCTGGCTTGCTGCTTCAATGTTATTCTTGTTCTACCTTCTACTTCTAGATGTTCTGCACCTAGGAGGAAAATTGGGCCGAATCCACCTGTAAATTGAATTTGCTAAAAACACCAGTAAATCTGGCCAATTTCACTCATTCTTATGGCTATTTTACAATTTCTGCAGCTTAAACAAAGAAAAATGAGACCTAGGTAGCCTATTTTCTATGAAATTTTTTCACTTGTGAAATAATATTTTTCCCTCAATTTTAGGCAACTCTAGCTACATCTAGGCTACCAGTTAGGTATTCCAAATTGGGTTCTAAATTTTTCCCATATTATAGATATAGCCTACTAAGCCTAGTAGTAGTAGGCATTTGTTTGCAAGTTTGCACTTTGCAAGATCAAAGTTTGCCATCAACTGAGCAAAAAAGTTATCTGTTGTGAACTTGTGATTCCTAAATCTTCCTGTATTCTCCCAGAGTCCCATTAGGTATGTCATTGCTTATTGTTAGTAAGATTTGTAATTGTCAAAATTTTGTCTGTTTCTTTCTTTTTTTTTTTGTTCTAATTGTTGCAAAATGCAAAAATAATATGTGATACTAATAATTAAAATCTTTATATTATTGCATTGTGTTGGGGCTAGATTTATATTTCCATAATTATGAATGAAATATTGTAGCTCTAAACTCAGTTTAGTCTAAAGTGATACTTTTTTAATGCATTGTGAATCTTGCAGCTTAGCCATGGTCAGGAAGATGTGCCAGGTGCGCGGGAATTTATTTTGTCATTTTAACGACCTGCGCGGTGCGCCGTACTACGTTGGTAAAAAAATGC
>NW_025931692.1:0-335 GCF_000764305.2 Hyalella azteca | reverse complement strand
AATCCATGAACCGGCACTTTCGTTCTTTCATCACAACAATAGTTCGAGAAGACCGCGTGTTGTATTTAACGGGGCACTGTGGCCGACCAGATGTCAGAGGTATTGGGCAACCAAGTGCCAAGAACAATCATGCGTTATCGGCAACCAAGTGTCATGGGCTACCAATCGTCATGAGCAATAAAGTGTCATGGGCAACCGGTCACCTTGGCAAACGGGCCATTGTAAAGGGGCATATCGCCTATCACGAATTGTTCTTTCTTCTTCAGCCCTTTTCGTAAAATCAAATATTTGTGTCAGGTCTTTAGCAAGTGAAGCTCATAAACCATGCACATTTT
>NW_025931691.1:30357-32185 GCF_000764305.2 Hyalella azteca | reverse complement strand
ATATAGAAACTAGGCGAGGCTTTAGCTTTTCATTGCAAGAATAAAAGTTCAAAGCACAGCAAATACAGGGTGATTCACGGAAACTTCCTGTTTTGTATTTCTCGCCAAGCAGCCAGATGTAGGAAAAGGGCGGGGAGTATTTCAGATGAAAGCAAGGTCATGACATTTTGTGTCCCGACTAGTCAGTTGGCACTATGCATTGGACAAGTGAGCAGCGTGCATTTGCTGCCGTAACGTACTTTTCTAATGGCCGTTCCATTGGCCCGAGACAACATTTTGCAGAGCGCCTCATCTCCTTGAGAAGTGATCTTTTGTGGCCGGCCCAATCCCCCGATTTAGCTCCATGTGATTTTTTATGGGGCCATTTAATCAATTGTTTACGATGACTGTCCAAGGACCCTACCTCATTTGAAGAACAACATACGCCAAGCCATCGCCAACATACCCGTCAATTTGCTTCAGCAAGTTGCACGGAACTTCAAAAAATCGACTAACTGAATGCATTGACAATGGGGGCCGCCATTTGTTCGATATCATCTTTAAAACTAAGTCACACAAAAATTCAGGTAATGTCTTTTTCAATACAATTTATATTGGAATGATATCTTAACTAATATTTTTTTATCGAGCTTTCAAATCAGGAAGTTTCCTTGAATCACCCTGTAGCCGCATTTAAACGATACAACTGCAGTTAACATATCCTCAACCCTCAATAAATTGATCTATATGCTCACGAGTCTTATTTTCCTCAACGTGGCTGCGTACACTTCATTTAACTAATTTAATATTCGAAATAAGAGTTATATTTTAATTTACCAGTAACCAAGTATCAATTCTAATTATCCTGTTCGAATATCTACCATCAAAATGAAGGAATAAACAAAGCTACTAACAGAGAAAAAATTGCAGCTCGTGATTGGGAAAGTAATCGTGTCCGAGTCAGACATTTATTATTGACTCAATTTGTTAATTATGAACTCTAAGAAAATTCACCCTAAAAGAAAAATATATTCAATAAAACAAATTGTCGTCGTGATTTAAACATCTCTTCACATGAAAGGCAAATTTCCGACGAGCTTCTCATGAATGATAGATAAATTATGAATACATTTCTATAACTAATCAATAAATCATACACGAATTATGCACATATGATATGAATTATAAAATAATAGTGAACATTCAGGAGTTCAGTTGGCCGCCGCTGCAGGCAGTATATCAGCGTGATAGGTGGGAGCCATCAGCGTGATAGGTGGAGGTGTGGAGAATGGAGTAGTTTTGGGGGGATTAAATAAATGTAAATATGGGGTGTAGGGATTAAAGGAAGTGTTCTGTTTTGAAGTTGTGTTATACATGTGTGTCTGTGTGTCGAGTGAGTGTCTGTGTACTTTGTATAGCTGCAAACTCGCATGCGCAATTATTCTATGGGGATACCATTTTCTTCATATAATTAATCTAATATATGATTTATTGAATAATTAGGTATCAATCATTAAGTACCTACATGACATTTGCATCACATCACGGTAAAATAATCACATCGCAATATCATCACAATGATGCCATCATCACCGCCCTCAGGTCTGCCGGAGAGCTCGCACTTCACGGCGCCGCTGCCGCCCCACAAGCAGAAGATCTGGCTGGCTGCTCGCTCCTCTGGGGCCGCCCCCACCTACTTCAGGTGCAGGGTCCTGGCCCGCTCTGTTATGCTGTGCTGGGTCCCGTGCTGTGCTGGGTCTGTGCTGTGCTGGGTCCCGTGCTGTGCTGGGTCCTGTGCTGTGCTGGGTCCTGTGCTGTGCTGGGTCCCGTGCTATACTGGGTCCTGTGC
>NW_025931691.1:0-29788 GCF_000764305.2 Hyalella azteca | reverse complement strand
TATGAACTGTGGTGGTGATTATGTACCTGTCTCTTATACACATCTAGATGTGTATAAGAGACAGGTACAATAATGTCCCTTAGTCCCCCAGCTCGCTGGACCAGTACAATAATGTCCTTCGCTCCCCCAGCTCGCTGGACCAGTACAATAATGTCCCCTGGTCCCCCAGCTCGCTGGACCAGTACGTCGACGGTGGGATGATCGCCAACAACCCGACGCTGGATCTCCTGACGGAAATCGAGGAGTGGAACGTCGCCGTGCGCAGCAAGGGGCGGCACAACGACGTCTTCGTCCCAACCGTCGTTGTGTCCCTGGGGTGTGGCAAGGCGCCCCTCGTCAAGGTGGGGGTGTGGGGCCTGCACCAACAAGGTGTTTGTTGGGGTCGTGGTGCGTGGGGTTGCCTGCACCAACATGGTGTTTGTTGGGGTCGTGGTGTGTGGGGTTGGCTGCACCAATAAGGTGTTTGTTGGGGTCGTGGTGCGTGGGGTTGCCTGCACCAACAATGTGTTTGTTGGGGTCGTGGTGCGTGTGGTTGCCTGCACCAACAAGGTGTTTGCTGGGTTCGTGGTGCGTGTGGTTGGCTGCACCAACAGGCTGCAAGAGCTCAATTGTTTAACGCAATGTTTGTGTGCAGGTCGAGAATATCGACGTGGTGATACCGAGTCTGCTGGACATGCGGAGGGGACTGCAGGCTGTGTACAACCTCTTCAACCTGCTGGTGGACTCAGCCTGTCCCTCCCAGGTAAGCTGTCTACTACTTATTCAACCTGCTGGTGGACTCAGCCTGCCCCTTCCAGGTAAGCTGCCCACAACTTATTCAACCTGCTGGTGGACTCAGCCTGTCCCTCCCAGGTAGGCAGTCTACAACCTCTTCAACTTGCGGCGCGTTCCATCAAGTAGGCCGTCAACAACCCTTTTAACCTGCTGGTAAACTCAGCCTGCCGATAAGTCCACCGTCTCAGGAAGGCAGTCTCAACCTCTTCAATATCGTCGCGGACTGAGCCTGTAAGTCCCAGGTAGGCATTCTAGGACCTACAATTCGCTGCTGAGAAAATGATTAAAATGAGTTTCCCTTTCGATGCATAGTTCGCCGTGGGAGATTTTAGCGGAGCAATTACCGCGACACGTGGTTACGGTTGCCTCAATGGTGAGGTGCTTTGTGCTGAAATAATTTAATCTAAATTCAGTTTTCGATGGTTCGTGTATTGCAGGTTCGAACCGCGTTCCAATTGTTACTGCAGCAAGTTTTTGACGTTTTTGTACGATTATGAACTGGCACTCGAGCAAGTTATTGACTCTAATGTGTGTTGCAGGGCCGCGTCGTGGACCGAGCCCGCGCGTGGTGCTCAGCGCTGCACGTGCCCTTCGTGCGACTCAACCCGCAGCTGTCGGCGGACATCGCCCTGGACGAAAGCAGCGACAAGAAGCTCCTGAGGATCATGTGGGAGGCGCGCGCTGAAATGCGCCGCAACACCAAGATCGTCAACCATCTCAAGTACCTCCTCATCCCCCCTGGGGAGGAGGATAGTGTCCCCAGAGGGAGTGGGAGTGGCGAGACGGTAGATGGGAGTGGTCTGATTGACGTGGAGCAAACACTTTCTGGGGACATGGATAGAGGGAATTCCCTGCTCACCCCGGCGGGGGGGAATGAAGAACAAAAGAAAAGCGGACGATTTTCTGGATGGAGTTCCACGGAAATGGGGCGTCCGGGGAAGATTGATATCGGCTTCGGTGACATCAGCAAAGAGAAGAGAAAAAGAGGCTCCTCTCTGAAAGACATAATATCGAGTGTGCCTGAGTCCCCTATCAAAGGGCTGCTCAATAGAGGCGCCCATCATCTTTCCCTCAAGAAGAACAAAATCCTCACGAACAACCAGGGCGGCAGCGGTGGGGACGGCAGCAGCCTCCCCAGTAGTGGGTCGAGCAGGGACGTGTCTTCTTCTCCTGTTGGTGGGACGCCCCTAACGAATGACCCGTCCTACAGTCGGGAAACGTCCCCGTTCACGCGGGACGAAGGCTTGTCCCGTATCGAAGGGTCCCCAGTGAGCGAAGTGCCCATTTCCCCGCTGTCGCCACCCACCGAGGCTCAGGCCAACGATGATCGTTATGGTCATCCGTCACAACGGTCGCCGTCCAATGAAAGATTCTGCTTATCGCTAGACGACAAATACGATAAACACTCTGATTTGAATTTAACACTACCTAGCAGAACCGCTGGCAATAAAGCAGCACCTTCCACCGAGATCCCCCCGCTATCGATGCCGAGTTTATCAGAGTTGCTGGCTCGGTCTGGAGTGGATCCATCGTCTCTGGGCCAGGGTATGACAGACGTGTACATGTCATCCCGAAATCAACTGCAGGACGTTGGTGGTGTTTGTCAATCCGACGCGTCATTTAGAGCGTCAAGCAGCAGCACCGGTTTGCCGTATCCCTTGTCGGATCCTCCTGGCTACCCGTACATTGTAAACGCCTTTGATCCGGACTCGGAGTCAATCCTGCCTGTAAATCCCCTCAATCCAATCTTCACGGTGGATTCGGCAGAGAATGACCGCAGTTCAGAAGAAAAGAACTTCTCTTCAGGGCTTGGTTTCTGCCCCGATTCTCCAGCGTCCGTGAGGAGCGCTACTTCGGTTCCTGAAGACGACCGCACCGCCGACGTGTACAGCAGTGATGATTCAATCGCTGCTCGAGCTGGGAGCAGACTTTCCGACTCAGGTCTCTACGCCGACAATTATTTCGATGCCCTCGAGACGACGGCCATGCCACAGCATGTGCGTGTCGCCATCGTGGACCTCAACGACAAGGTCACCAAAGAGAAACCTGTTATCGTGAACCTGAGATCTGAGAAGCCTGGCCCCTCTTGTCCCAACGCAGTGTCCGGCCCCAACAGCCCCGGCTTAATTTCCATGAGCCAGAAACCTGTAGAACCTGCAGTAAGTTCCCCTGAATTGTCAATGTGTCCAATTCCAAAAGCTCCTTCTGTCTTGCCGCTCTGTCATAGCGACGATACCAAGCATTTGTTTTCTCCAAACTTGCAGTTGGTTCCCGACTCATTATTCACAAAGTCCAGCACAGGCGATGAAGTTTCTCGTGTGCCAACCGCTCGATCTGCTTCAGCCCCCGCGATTCCAGTTATGAAGACGACAGGAGGAAATAACAGCAAATCATTACGTGGAGCTGCAGGGGAAGATAATATCCCCGGGGATGTTTCCGCAGACGACCACAACCTACCCTCCTATAGCTGGGCACTTCGCAACGCCTAAACTTTCCAGAAAAGGAGACCTTGCTTTCTAATTCTAATGAACTTTTCCATCTTGTTACTCGACTTGAGATGTCCAATAAACATAGGACCCTATCCTATGACCCAGCCAGGTAACAGGTACTCCATTCAGGACAACACATCCTTGTTCAATACCTTTGAACATGAAAGGTAATACAAATACCTTTCACAAATGTTAACGAAGGTATTTTCTTCCATCTGCCGTCTTCAATTCACTTGTGTCACCCATCCAGCAATCCGTGAATTTATATCTCACCCTCCTAGGATAATTTATTTCCCATTTTGGAATCTATGAGGAGGAGAAATTTCTCAATATTTGTCCAGATTACAGTTTCATGTCACGAGACGAATGAATGTGATTAGTGAAATTGTAATACAGAGTATCTTTAACAAATTAACAGACGCTCCACAAAATTTTTAAAATTATTCTATTTCTATATTTTTTATTAATTCATCGTGATGATAATTAACGTGAATATTTGGACTACACATGGCAGTCGGATCTCCTGACCCCCCTTTAGAGAAAGGTTTATCCTGATTGCAAAAAATCATGTTTAACGAATATGGCTGTTAATATGGATAAGGATACTTAACTATGATGGTTGCTGATTATACTGCAGCTTTGTTCTCGCAGTCTCGTCTAAGATAGTTAGTATCAAAACTGCTTCAGACCATTTCGGTATCTTCACCAGCAGCACCTGTCCTCTCTATTAAAGCACCGAGAAACGAGGCTTTTAAGAAACTGATGTTTCAAATTTTTATTAGCATTTATTATGTCAATACCGTGCCATGTTTTTTTCGTAGAACGTTTTGCCATTTCATTTCGGGATTTTTCTCTTCTCATGAACTATTCCCGGATGAATGACGTTAGTTAATTTTTTTAAGTTGTCGTATCTGTATAACGACTCGGTCATTTTAAAATCATCCAGAAAGTGAAAAAAGTAACAGTGTCCGACCGTTTGGCTGGCCACTGATTACTCAGCCAGATTTGTTCACTAAAAGAGCATCAATGTACGGACGCTTATCTCCAATATCTGGGGCCGTATTATCAAAACTTCGTAAGTACGCAAAATCGACTTACGAGTGGCGTTGCTATGACAACGTAAAACTAACGATGGTATTATAAAAACATTTGCGCGAGAAAAAAATTTAGGCTTTTAGCAAAGACTTGCGTACGAAAGTTTTGATAATGCCAAAATTAGGGTGTATTTACGTGCCACAGAACTTTTTTGTCGTAAGTACAAAAAGTTACGAAGTTTTGATAATCCGGCCCCTGGCAGGCTTGTTGTCTAGTCTTAAGACCCTAAAGGTGCCCCAGGTAATAGTGATATGGTAATATTACTATTGTGGTTACCCTGGTAATTGTGATGTACCTTTTGGATGCCACGTCTACGTTTACGCTGTAACGAGTGACATTTTCGCAGCTTGCAGGGATTCGAACCCACGAACTGCTACTCCAATCCAGACGTACGCCTCGTTACCACATCAATTTAATCCTCAAAATGAGCATTATTTCGTCACCACACGCAACGCACAGTCACGCTTCACAATCTGTATTGTTCTAGGGCTATACTTTCAAAAAAAGTTAAGAGATCGTAAGTTCATCAGCCAATCATTGACGGCCTTTCAAGCAAAATCCACCAATCATAGACAAGAAAATAGAGCGTAAGTACTTACGTTCACTTAGCGAGTTTTGAAAGTATGGCCCGAGTTTGTAGGACGGTAACTTCTAGAGCTCCACTATTTGCCGTCGAACTTGTTATTCTCTAGAACTAACTAGCGTCTAAAGATGCTATGCGAATAATTTTAGAATGTTTAGCTCTTGATATTCAAGTGTTATCGGAGAAGTGTTAGTCTTGTTCTCTTTTCGTGGTTGTGATAACAACCAAAAAATTACGGTAGTTTTCCGAACATCGCTTCGGGATGTTAATGCCCGAATTAGCTTTGAAGTTTTCGGTGTTGATATTCAATTTAAGTTTTTGGTGTTACAATTGAACTTTCTATTTATAATTGTATTGAGTGAAAGCTTTGATATTGAGAGGCATCTTTCAACGCGTTATTGTACATTGTAGACTTGCTTGTTTGTGGTCGAAATTGGACTTTTCGGTGGTCTTGATTTGTGTCGCAAATTGAAATTTATCAACTCTGGTGGTGATTATGAAGTCTGGTGGTGATTATGAACTGTGGTGGTGATTATGAACTCTGGTGGTGATTATGAACTGTGGTGGTAATTATGAACTGTGGTGGTGATTATGAACTGTGGTGATGACTATGAACTGTGGTGGTGATTATGAACTCTTGTGGTGATTATGAACTCTGGTGGTGATGACTATGAACTCTGGGGTGATTATGAACTCTTGTGGTGATTATGAACTGTGATGATGACTATGAACTGTGGTGGTGATTATGAACTGTGGTGGTGATTATGAACTCTTGTGGTGATTATGAACTGTGGTGATGACTATGAACTGTGGTGGTGATTATGAACTCTTGTGGTGATTATGAACTGTGGTGGTGATTATGAACTCTTGTGGTGATTATGAACTGTGGTGATGACTATGAACTGTGGTGGTGATTATGAACTGTGGTGGTGATTATGAACTCTTGTGGTGATAATGAACTGTGGTGGTGATTATGAACTGTGATGGTGATTATGAACTCTGGTGGTGATTATGAACTCTGGTGGTGATTATGAACTCTGGTGGTGAGTATGAACTCTGGTGGTGAGTATGAACTCTGGTGGTGATTATGAACTCTGATGGTGATTATGAACTGTGGCGGTGATTATGAACTCTGATGGTGATTATTACCAACTACAGAGCTAACTCGCCGCCATGACTCATTAGTCTTTACACAATTACCCGTTATACTCATTAACTCACGCGCTGACGTCGCCCGTAACTCGCCCGTTGCCAAGCTCATTAACTCGCCCTTTGCTAGGCTCATTAACTCGCCCTTTGCCAGGCTCATTAACTTTCCTTCCATCTTTACCTTCTCTCGACCATTTCCCTTACCCATTTTTCAATCCCCTTCCCATGCCTTCTTTTCCCGAAATTTCCTTCCAGCAATTATTTTATTTGCGAACGCTGTCTCACTCGTATAAAGCCTCCTGTGCGTGATTATTTTGCCAGCATTTATGATGTGATTATTTAATATGATTATTTTGCAAGCGTCTGTGGTGTGATAATTTAATATGATTATTTTGCAAGCTTCTGTGAATAGATGATATTTACTTTTAAGGCTAGCATTTATTTTCAGGAGTAAACAGAATTATTTATAGCTTGAGTTTGTTCGTGGGTCTTGATTTCTGTAATATTGTTTTTATTGTTGTTATCTCTTAAGATGGCTTTAATTACGATCTTATTAATTATATTGAATACCGCGTGTTTTATTCGCGTCTGTTGAGACCAGGGCTGCTATTCTCACTCCTGTGACATGTAGAAGTCTTAACTTTATTTCCTTTATTAAGAATAATTAATAACGATTGACTTGATCAATATAATTAACATTGATCTCTTATTTCAGTCTTGCTTGTAAGCTTCAAATATTGAACCTCGCTTCCACTAGTGAAAAAAATCTTTGCTTTCTTAAACAAAATTATGTACATTATTGCTTCTTGAAATTATTGTTTTTTCTCAAGTATAACGCACAAACTTGCACTGAAAGAAATGAGCGAGATGTCGTCCAAGTAGACGCACTTTAGCCCTCCTGTGGGTCATCTTGACTCAATGCAATTGCTAAAATGTGTCGCTAATTGGACAAAATGATCTATTAATTTTTTGGCGTGTCATCGGCCGCTTCATAAAGGCACATGTCGGTTCAACGCGTGGCAGCTCTGTTGCTTTAAGCAGCGATCTTCTAAAGTAGTATTTAATAGTGGTTAAGGTTCTATTCTGTTGAATAAATTATTATTTTATGTTATTCTTCGCAACCAAATTCTAGTCCAGAGACCAATAACTGCGCTCCGTTGCCAGGCTCATTAACTCGACCGTTGCCAGACTCATTAACTCGCCCGTTGCCAGGCTCATTTTTGCAAGCGTCTATTGTGTGATAATTTAATATGATTATTTTGCAAGCTTCTGTGAATAGATGATATTTACTTTTAAGGCTAGCATTTATTTTCAGGAGTAAACAGAATTATTTATAGCTTGAGTTTGTTCGTGGGTCTTGATTTCTGTAATATTGTTTTTATTGTTGTTATCTCTTAAGATGGCTTTAATTACGATCTTATTAATTATATTGAATACCGCGTGTTTTATTCGCGTCTGTTGAGACCAGGGCTGCTATTCTCACTCCTGTGACATGTAGAAGTCTTAACTTTATTTCCTTTATTAAGAATAATTAATAACGATTGACTTGATCAATATAATTAACATTGATCTCTTATTTCAGTCTTGCTTGTAAGCTTCAAATATTGAACCTCGCTTCCACTAGTGAAAAAAATCTTTGCTTTCTTAAACAAAATTATGTACATTATTGCTTCTTGAAATTATTGTTTTTTCTCAAGTATAACGCACAAACTTGCACTGAAAGAAATGAGCGAGATGTCGTCCAAGTAGACGCACTTTAGCCCTCCTGTGGGTCATCTTGACTCAATGCAATTGCTAAAATGTGTCGCTAATTGGACAAAATGATCTATTAATTTTTTGGCGTGTCATCGGCCGCTTCATAAAGGCACATGTCGGTTCAACGCGTGGCAGCTCTGTTGCTTTAAGCAGCGATCTTCTAAAGTAGTATTTAATAGTGGTTAAGGTTCTATTCTGTTGAATAAATTATTATTTTATGTTATTCTTCGCAACCAAATTCTAGTCCAGAGACCAATAACTGCGCAACCTCGGGTCAAAAGGTCAACCATGACCTCGGGTCAAAAGGTCACCCTATGACCTCGGGTCAAAATGTCAACCATGACCTCGGGGGGTAAAAAGGTCACCTAATAACCTCGGGGGTCAAAAGGTCACCTATTTACCTTGTTCCATGTTGTGTAGATGCTTTATGACAGAACAGATAACTGACATACCAATAAATATGAAAAACTGAAAGTTTTAGGACATAGAAAAAAATGTTAACAAATCCACGCTTTAGTTAATACTTTGCACTTTTTAGAATTTAATGACAGCTTAATGCTTAGGCCTGCTATTGATCGCTTAGGCCTACTAATTGCTTAGGTCTGCTAATGGTTGCGTCGGCAGCTCTGCGCTAATAAAAACGTCGCTATATTAAACGCCTTCAGACGACACCGACTGAAGAATCCACTTCACCCATCACATCTGAAGGAGGGGCATGAATGGCCTTAATTAGCCCTTCCTTTCCTTTCACTCCCCCTTTAATTCCCTCTCACCTACCCCCTTCCCTTCCTAACCTACCCTTTTCTTTCCCTTCACACCTTCTCCCTTCCTTTGCCTCACCTCCCCCTTTATTTCCCTCTCACTTCCCCCCTTCCCCTCCTAACCTACCCTTTTCTTTCCCTTCATACCTTCTCCCTTCCTTTGCCTCACCTCCCCCTTTATTTCCCTCTCACTTCCCCTCCTAACCTACCCTTTTCTTTCCCTTCATNACGCACAAACCTGCACTGAAAGAAATAAGCGAGACGTCGTCCAAGTAAAGGCACTTTTAGCCCTTATGTGGGTCATCTAGACTCAATGCAAGTGCTAAAATGAGTCACTAATTGGACAAAATGATCTATTAATTTTTTGGCGTGTCATCGGCCGCTTCATAAAGGCACATGTCGGTTCAACGCGTGGCAGCTCTGTTGCTTTAAGCAGCGATCTTCTAAAGTAGTATTTAATAGTGGTTAAGGTTCTATTCTGTTGAATAAATTATTATTTTATGTTATTCTTCGCAACCAAATTCTAGTCCAGAGACCAATAACTGCGCCACCTCGGGGTCAAAAGGTCACCCTATGACCTCGGGTCAAAAGGTCACCTAATAACCTCAGGGTCAAAAGGTCACCCTATGACCTTGGGTCAAAAGATCAAACATGACCTCGGGGGTCAAAAGGTCTCCTAATAACCTCAGGGTCAAAAGGTCAACCATGACCTCGGGTCAAAAGGTCACCTAATAACCTCAGGGTCAAAAGGTCACCCCTATGACCTTGGGTCAAAAGATCAAACATGACCTCGGGGGTCAAAAGGGCACCTAATAACCTCGGGGTCAAAAGGTCACCCAATGACCTTGGGTCAAAAGGTCAACCACGACCTCGGGGGTCAAAAGGTCACCTAATAACCTCGGGGTCAAAAGGTCACCCAATGACCTTGGGTCAAAATGTCAACCACGACCTCGGGGTCAAAAGGTCACCTATTAACCTCGGGGTCAAAAGGTCACCCAATGACCTCGGGGGGTCAACAGGTCAACTAATAACCTCAGGGTCAAAAGGTCACCTATTTACCTTGTTCCATGTTGTGTAGATGCTTTATGACAGAACAGATAACTGACATACCAATAAATATGAAAAACTGAATTTCCCCTCCTAACCTACCCTTTTCTTTCCCTTCACACCTTCTCCCTTCCTTTGCCTCACCTCCCCCTTACCCTCCTCCCTTCTTTTCCCTCCACCCTCCCCCTTTATTTCCCTCCTAACCTCCCCCTTCTTTCCCTTCAACCCTCCCCCTTTATTTCCCTCCTAACCTCCCCTCTTCTTTCCCTCCTCACCCTCCACCCTTCCTTTCCCTCACCCCTTCTTTCCCCTCCTCCCTCATTTCAGCTCCCCCCTCCCCCAAGCAACACTCAGCGTCACGCATCGTCCAGCACGAGTTATTTATTCAAGCTTCAGCGCGCAATTTTCGCCCTCTAGCGTAAGGAATTTTTCTCGCCCAGGAAAATGTGAAATTTTAGGAACTAGCGCGATGTTCTCGGGGAAAAAAATGATAAACTCGCGAGAGAGAAATAAAGCTTTCTGGCTCATATAGAAACTAGGCGAGGCTTTAGCTTTTCATTGCAAGAATAAAAGTTCAAAGCACAGCAAATACAGGGTGATTCACGGAAACTTCCTGTTTTGAATTTCTCGCCAAGCAGCCAGATCTTGTAGGAAAAGGGCGGGGAGTATTTCATATTAAAAGCAAGGTCATGAAATTTTGTGTCCCGACTAGTCGGCACTATGCATTAGACAAGTGAGCAGCGTGCGTTTGCTGCCGTAACGTACTTTTCTAATGGCCGTTCCATTGACCCGAGACATTTTGCAGAGCGCCTCATCTCCTTGAGAGGTGATCTTTTGTGGTCGGCCCAATCCCCCGATTTAGCTCCATGTGATTTTCTATGGGGTCATTTTATCAATTGTTTACGATGACTGTCCAAGGACCTTACATCATTTGATAAACAACATATGCCAAGCCATCGCCAACATAGGTACCCGTCAATGCTTCAGCGAGTTGCACGGAACTTCAGAAAATCGACTAACTGAATACATTGACAATGGGGGCCGCCATTTGTTCGATATCATCTTTAAAACTAATTGATACAGAAATTCGGGTAATGTCTTTCTCAGTACAATTTGTATTGGATTAATATCTTTAGTTTACTAATTATTTTTTTATCAAGCTTTCAAATCAGGAAGTTTCCTTGAATCACCCTGTAGCCGCATTTAAACGATACAACTGCAGTTAACATATCCTCAACCCTCAATAAATTGATCTATATGNATTTGGGGGAGATAGGGGGATGTTTGTTGGGGGAGGAGATATCTGGGGGAGACAGGGGGGTGTTTGTTGGGGGAGGAGATAGGGGGATGTTTGTTGGGGGAGGAGATATCTGGGGGTGAAGGGATATTTGTTGTCTAGCGGGGATTTTTCTAAGTGGATCAGAGATACTTGTTGGAAGATTATTCATTTCTGCAGGATCTTGGATATTTGTGGATAGGTTGGTATCATCTTTTGGTAGATAAAGGTGAGTAAAAGGGAAACCAAATTCCGGAGTAATTTTGGTGTGTCAAGGAAATATTTTTAAGGATCGGGGATATCTGTTAGACCAACAACTCTCCTACCGGGCCTACTCATCGTCCCCTGGCAGCTCCTACCCTCCCAGTCCCGCCTCCCCAGCATCACTTAACAGTTACCACCCTGTATTTCACACGTCGTACTTCCTTACCAAGTAAAGAACGTTAAAAAACACTGAATTAGCGTCACTTCAACCAAACAACGTTTAATTCAACGTTGATTCAGCGTTATATGTCTGGTGCGTCACAAAACACCAGCACCGACGTCACCTACCGAGACCTCGCGCTGCCACGTCCGTAGCCACCAGGACGTTGAAACGCCCCTTCCGGAAATCTGCAATAACAAAAATTAATCAACAAAAAGTTATCTGTAACCTCAGATTCACTGGCACAGTCAGAAAATTAAACTAGGAGACTGCGGTCANAACAAAAAGTTATCTGTAACCTCAGATTCACTGGCACAGTCAGAAAATTAAACTAGGAGACTGCGGTCAAAATTTGTCTTGTGGCTCAAATGTTGCGATTATAAGAGAATTTCCAGACGCATAATTAGGAGGATAGATTCGAGGTGAAAAGGATCTACCTTGAGATGACCTCACCTTAGACCTCACCTTAGATGACCTCATCTGAGATGACTTCACCTGACGTGACCTCACCTGAGATGACCTCATCTGAGATGACCTCACCTGACGTGACCTCACCTGAGATGACCTCACCTGACGTGACCTCACCTGAGATGACCCTGTCTCTTATACACATCTAGATGTGTATAAGAGACAGGGGCAGGAACACACCTGTTTTCTCAGGCACAAAGGGCAGGAACACACCTGTTTTCTCAGGCACAAAGGGCAGGAACACTTCACTGTCCCCATAGGGCGTGAAGCGCCGCTTGGCTGCCATGTAGAGGAGCTTTGGGTCGACCCTCTGTCCCGCCTCCTGCAGGAGGTGCACAAGAGCCACCGACTTGCTGATGTTGCGCTGCGAGAAGAACGTGTGGGCGACGCCAGGGCGCCCGCACCGACCCGTCCGCCCCACGCGGTGGACGTACGTCGCCACCGTGTCCGGCATGTCGTGGTTGATCACGCAGCTCAGGTCCGGGATGTCTGGGGGNGCCAGCTGATCGAGGCCGCCGTGTATGAAGCCGCACTGGAAACTGCAAATCAATTCTTGCTTTAGTGGCGCTGCTAGTGATGGATATGTTGCATTTTTAAATATATCATTGTAATCAATAAAGTAATTATTGAAGCATCATTGGAATCTAGGAATGCTGGATACATATCATTGCAATAACTAAAATTTGTAAGAACTGCATAAACATGCGTTTAAAGTGGATTTTAAACATAAGTAAGTACATTCTTTTCTGACAGAATATCCAATCCGCGTTATTCCAAGTGGCCCTATCTGACTTTCTACGTTGAAGGCAACTAAGTTACCATTAATAATATTAATAGAAATAATATCAATAAATTTGATTTGACAAAACAAGGACACTCCATGTGAGTTAAATCACTCCTGGAAGCGCTGTGCAATCTTGTTCAAATTGTGTTAAGCTCGGAAAAAATTATGTCTCCATTAATATGGTAAAAGAGTATTTATAATTTCTAATACAGTAAATAACAAAATATAAGATGTTCCATTGTATAACGACCTGCCGTCCCTCAGTCGCTGCACAATCTTGCCCACATCGCGCTGACTCTGCGCAAACACCAGCGCCTTGCCTTCGGGGTTCTGGGTGAGCCCCTCCCGCAGCAACTTCTTCAGCCTGCACACAAGGAATTTAAACTATAACATTTATATATTTATGGTAAACTTTAAAATTCTGACATATAAGGTGATCTATAACATTCTTCTTTGAGCATAGCGGCTACTTTACACTAAGAGAAATTAGATTTTCTTCTCAGTTTCTTCAGCCTGCACACAAGGAAGTTAAATATAACATTTATATATATATATGGCAAACTTTAAAATTCTGACATATAAGGTGATCTATAACATTCTTCTTTGAGCATAGCGGTTACTTTACACTAAGAGTAATTAGATTTTCTTCTCAGTTTCTTCAGCCTGCACACATGGATAATGAACTTTATAATATTCCTACATATAAGGTGTAACTATATTAGTCCTACATATAATTTTAACTATAATATTCATACATATAAAGAGAACTATAATATTCTTTTGCCACATAAGCTACTTTACACTCGGAAATCGGAGAATTTTTAGCAGCTTCTTCAACCTACAGAAACACAAAAATTAGATGATTTGTTCATTTAAAGTAAAGTATAGCATTCTTTGGTGTGCAAAGCAAACTCGTTTAATATTGTGTGATCTCTTATAAATGCAACATGTCCAACGCTACATCATTGAGGAAAATAATGTTCCATAAAATTCCATCATTTCCACAAACCACCGCAGGAAAACCCATAACTCAAACACAAGGCCCATTAATCAAAGAAATAAGCTGGCGGGTTGCCCACACTCACAAAGCAGTTTTCTCAAGGAACTCCACGACGTGGACGTGTTGTACGATGTCGGGGTTTGCCTTGAGCTCCGTGGACCCGACGGTGAGCTGCACGGCGTCCGACAAGAAGCTGGACGCGAGCTGCTGGACCTCAGAGGGCCACGTGGCGGACCACATCAGCGTCTGGCGGTCACTCTGTCGGGGGACACACACATGAGACCACGTGGCGGACCACATCAGCGTCTGGCGGTCACTCTGTCGGGGGACACACACATGAGACCACGTGGCGGACCACATCAGCTTCTGGCGGTCACTCTGTCGGGGGACACACACATGAGACCACGTGGCGGACCACATCAGAGTTTGTTGGTTACCCTGGTTATCACCCACCCTGGTGTGCTGCACATCACTCACCCTGGTGTGCTGCATGATGCTGCTGATCTGCGGCTCAAAGCCCATGTCCAGCATGCGGTCAGCCTCGTCCAGCACCACGAAGCTGCACTGGCCAAGACGCAGCTGTCCGCTCTCCAGGAAGTCAATGAGCCGCCCAGGGGTCGCCACCACTAGCTGAAACGAGCACAGATTATAGTGGAAGCAGAGAGTAAAATAAAAATAGTGCATATTAGAATAACATCACTGAAATAAATGGATTCAGAAAGTAAACAAACAAAGTATATCACAGTTAATTTGACTAGGCACTTGCTTGGGAAAAGCAAACAAGAACCTAAACATATACAAGACTTCCCATATTGCATAAGAATGGAACCTTTTTGTTACAAATAACCCGGTTATTAGGATCACAAAGTTTGTGTGCCATTATGGTTGAATTAACCAGAATTAACGAGTTAAATTAGTCATGCAAACATACAAGAAATGAAAAGTTTCAGCAGCAAGCCAAGACTTAGCACCCACCTTAGCAGATCTCTTGTAAAAGGTGCCAAGTTGGACATCTCTGGAGGCTCCTCCAAACATTGCCACGGACTCAACATGAACTTTAGGACCAAACTCAGAAGCAACTGCTAAGATTTGCTGCACCAACTCTCTGTGACGAGTTATTAAAGAGAATTTATGAGCTGTGTTTCCAATATTGATTTAATATCAAGAAAAAATGAAAAATGCTACTAACATGAAACATTGACATTGTAATTTAAAATAGTTGTAAGGAAAATTTAATACTTTTAATTGCATAAAATCCTAGCACAAATGATTTGTTGTGTGAACATTACAGAATTGCAGGTGCTAACTAGGCTGAGTCATAAGAAAAAATGTAAAGTTCCAGAGAAGGACCTTCATGATGGCATTCAAAAGCTTTCTATTTAAAAAAGAACATTGATGCAGCATTAGAACTCAGTTACAACTAATATATAATTTCATCTCCTAGAAGACTTCCCTACTGGCCTATGGCAAGCTAACTAGGAACAAAGTAACCATGAAAAGAAAAACACACCCTGAGAACATTAACATATAGATTGTCACAAAATTAGCTGGGCACTCAAAGTATGAAAATGATCCATTAATGAGTTGGCTCAAAAAAAATATTTATTATTATGCTAGCAACAATTGAATTCAGCAAATACTGAGCCACAATATGAATATACCACAAGTGTTAACACATATAACACCTGTATGTATATTTAATAAGTTTATATAACATAACTACCTTGTAGGAGCAAGAACAAGTCCTATTGGAGCATCACGTTGCAGTTTCTGGTGTTGGGCGTAGAGTTGCTGGTGGTGGGAAACATGCAGGAGGCCTGGCAGCAGGTACCCCAGTGTCTTCCCGGAGCCCGTCTTAATAACATGATGATCAAGCATTAAGTTGACTTCAAACCATGCGCTGCTTTAGCTTAATACTAAACCTGATTTCTGCTTCAAAAACAAATTAAATAAAAGTTTCTAGTGCAATGATTATCAAATTTCAAGAATCAATCTTAAACAATATTTCCATGAGAAGTTCTTCCACAAGAATTCAAATGAGGAATTGTGAGTGTTCAGTTTACACAAATGATTATTTTTCTTGCAATTTTATATTAAATACATTTAAATTCTCATGATAAAATATAAACTTGGTTTAAACTCTCATGCTTTTTTGGCATCACTCACTTGTCCTATTCCAACCATGTCCAGGCCTTTGAGTGCTATGCTCCATCCTTGAGCTTGAATGGGAGTTGGGGCATCAAATTGGGCTAAACTCTTCATAATTCCCTCAGGAAACTCATGATCTTGAAATTTTTGAATTGGAGGCGGTATGTCTTGTCCACTAATTATGATTTTATGTTGACGCAAGAAGTCCTGGTGGTGTTCTTTAGGTTGATCCATCAATTCAGGATTGAGATTGAGGAAATCTTTTTTAAGAGGTGGCAGATCCTCAAGATTGATGGGTTTAGTGTCTTCAGAGAAACTATCCGAAAATTTTTGATTATGACGAGGCCGAAAAGATGAATTGTCAAAATTTTGTCTTCTGTTGTTCCAGCTTTGGCCACCCCCATACCTCCCCCTCATTGGTCCCCTCCGACTCCTCTGTCTATATTCATCATCATCTTCATCTTCTGTTAGGTCGTATTTATCCTGATATAGCCTCCTGGATGAGGTGTGAAGCTTCTGTGAGAAAATGTATTGTGACGACCCACAGCTGCGCAACACGTTTCTGTGTTGGTGAGGCCATCTTGGTAGGACTGATGGCACGTGGCAGTTGAAAGCTCCTAAGTAACTGCACAAAAATTACTGAAGGTCAAAAAACATCTTGGTCAAAGCATGTTGACTGGATTAGCACACTGACTCCAAATATGGCCTAATTTAGCAAAAAATTATTATAACCAAAAACATAGTTTATAGTATGAAAATTTTTTTCAGTTGATAACCTCTTAAACATGATTTAAGGTTTTCAAATTTTTAAGCCATTTAATTTAAACATCAAAATTCTTTATTGACTTGTTCATAAAAAACGTGCAATATACATATGCCCCTTGAATTAAACTAAAAAATTTTAATGCAATATTTTCAGTACATATTCAGCACAGATAAAAGTATCAGTGATAAGTAATTTGATATCCTGAGGCAGACAAGCTGACAAATATAATGTATACAAACTATTAACTTACCGTAAATTAGAAGAAATGTTACTTCCAATGGACATGAAGGATGACATGATTGGCTTAGTTAGATAATAGCACAATAATTTCAATTCCTTATTTCAATTAGACAAAATTTTATTAGGTACAAAACTGTTTTTATTCAGTTATAATTAACTAAAACTTGACAGTATTAGTTTACCTACACCTGAAAGTAATTCTTTACTGGATCCTGGAAGTAAAAGTTAAACAATAATTACAAGCCACACACATAGGGGAGGTGAAAATGTGCTGCTCATTAGCTTTATACATTTCTGAGATTCCAACAACCAACAGAAATGTGTCAAAGGAAAAGCTTTCAGGTAGTAAGAAAGTCTCTTTACTAATTCTAATAATCTATTCCCTGCATTTACAGTAGAACCTTGATTAGCTAAGGCTCCAGTTCACAAAGAAAATCAATTACCAACAAAAAAGTTTGATTACATTTACCTTGCTCACTGAAAAAATTTCACTTAACAAAAAAATTAATGCATCATTGGTCATTACAAAATTGTGCATAGAATGTCATAGATAGAATTGTGCACTGGCCACTGGGCAACATAAAATGAAAAGTAATTAACCTAAACTATGATTTATTTCTCCAAAAAATATGATGGTTGTCACTAAAACATTCCTTTCTGTTTCAGGTAAGGTTTTACGCTCTTTTTTGTTATAGAGAATTCACTTGACCCAATTATAATGATGTGATTTTACAAGCCATCCTGTAAGCTTACAGATACAGAAGAAATGCTATTTTGGCTGCAGATGTGAAGCTTGCAGTAGACAAGGTTGTTGTCAATACTCAATGGCATGTCCATGGATATGGTAAATGGTAATATCACATCAATGAAGGAAAAACAAGTCAAAATCAAAGAAAATGTCATTCATTCTACATCTACATCATCTACAAAGGCAGAGTAGGGCTTCAGAATACTGTTAGTAATAGATGAGTACACTCTGCATGCTTCAAACATTCTAAGATTAAGTTTTATTTCAAGTGTCCTCCCAGATTATCCCATTCCCAGGGGTAATTTGGTACCCTATTATTTTGCATCTGGGACCTTAAAAATAGCATATGGAATTTTTTGTAAATCCTATACAATAGCCTTTGCATGGAGCTTTAAAATGAGCCCAAACTTGTTTCTAAAATGTTTCATATGAGAGGTTATTGACAAAAATGCTTAAAACCGTCCCTTATTACCCTGTTTGACGGTAACCCTTTTGCAGCCTGCAGGCAAGCATTGAAATATCCAGAAATTAAAACTTCATAAACTACCTAGGTCAAAACAGTAAGAACTATTATACAAAATATTTATTGGTATGTATTTTTAAGAATTTTGCATATTGGAGGAATGGAGGTTTGCATTGCAATTTGCACTTGAAGAATTTATTATACAAGGTCACTACACAAAATATTTTGGTTTACTAAAGTCTCTTGACAGTTGACATTGATTTCTAATGACACTTTAAAGAAGTAAAAGAACTAGCTATTAGATTTATTGTGGTTTATGCTACTAATTTCTCATAAAAGTTGTATCCCTATGGGATACAGTTGTCAGTTGATACAGATCCCTATGGCCTCCTCCTACCTATGTTATAGTTAGCTACCACAAAAATTCATCACCTGAAATAAGAACTTATAAGTGAAGTAACAATTTAATAAACTTGCATCACAGCCTCACAGGAATTCCTAAATTAGGTACAAGTCTGTAATTATAGATACCTAATCACTATCAGATCATCAGTGGAGTGAGTGGAAAGTTTCCCTTCCTAGAATTATGGCACCATGGTCCAACTCACTCATTATCAATAAATTTCATAAACATTAATATTATAAGCCAAAATGGCTAATACTTTTTAGTTTTGGTTGGCAGTTGTCGGCACTCGGCAGCAAAACAATAAAGAATAGTGCACCGGCCAATGTATCACTGTATCATTTGAGCTCATGTTGTTGCCACGTGCGGTTGTGCAGTGATAACTCCTAATCCTGTTTCCACAACAACTAGGCTTGGCGCCGGTCGGCGATGCATGGTGGCTTGATACCTGTAAGTATTCTTATCATCATATACATATGGCCTTATCAATAGTTCGTTTCAAACAGAACGTAGACTTGTAGTAGAAATATATTGCGAATGGTCTTTAACATGATTCAATTATAAAGTTCGGAAGACTATCCCGATTATGCCTTACCTTACCAGCTGTATTCTCTGTACACAAAACTTGTAAGAAATCATAGGTATATGACCGGTGTCTGGTGCTTCTTAGCTCTAATATAGTATTGTTTCAAATTTAAGCCTCTAATCTATGTACTTCTAAATTGTTTCTAGAAAATTTAATTAATCGTTTTTAATTTGATGAAAAACTATTGAATAGTTTGTGCCGCGTACAAATTTATTGACCAAAAACATTTACCATCCTGAAATGAGGTCGGACTGCAAGTTTGGTAGTTCAAGCTTTGATGAAACCAAAGCCACTAACTTGACAGTGCTGACAGGTGACGGTGACTACGCTACTATAGGATACCATATTTTAATAACATGAAAAAAAGTCAACAAGGAGTGTTCAACTGTAAGCAAAAACATCATTTATTGAGCGAGAAATGTTTCCCTTTTCAATGCCCAGTGCATGTTCGTTACTTCGATGGAGCGCCCCCCAACTAATAAACAAATATGTTGGTTACGGTACTGCCTAATACCTTTACTGTAGTGATGAAATCAACTGAGTAGGTAACTCGGCGGTGTTACTGATATTCCCTAGACTCCTTTACCTGACATCTCGAGTCTAGGGAATATCAGTAACACCGCCGGGACGACTGAAATAGTCCAGCATTGCCCAATACCAGCATAATTTTCATACTTCACTACTTCACCCCATGCGCAAGCATGCTGCAGAGCAAATTAGCCCACATGATTACTTGCTGAAAGCCACAGGGACTAAATCCCTTCATGGATGTAAACCAGCAAGCCAATGACCTGCAAGCCGCCAAAACAATGGTCGTAACCCACACGCTAAACCCCAAAATATTTCTATCCATGCAGCCTAGCCCCTTCCCCACTTTCGATAAAGAACGCCCTGCGCCACAGTGCTATCAGTACACTACTACCTCTCCAGCCTGTCCATTCTTCTGGAAGCTAAACCTCCACGCTTACCCCCTGCTCCCCCTCCTTTCGGTACCAGCTTGCGGAAGAATTCTAACCAAACCTAACCTAACCCTTTTGCGGAAAGGTGGAGAGAAGGGGGTAAGTGTGGAGGAAGAAGATGCTGGTGAGCGTCAGGGCTGGGCTTACGCCTGCGAAGTGGGTAAGGTGATGCGACAGTCCGGTGCGGGGCCGCGCCCATTTACGGCAGTCTGGTGCGGTCTGCGGACCCTGTGGCTTACGGCATTTGTAAGAAGTGATGGTATGGGCTTAAATCATTGGTGTAGTACGGTTTAATGCTACTTTGCACCCATCAGCATTACACCTAAATTTTAATGTAATGCAAGAGTCAGGCAGGAACCTAAATGAGTTGCCTGACTGTACCTATCAGCATTAAACCTTAATTTTAATTTAATAGCATCAGTATGAGGAAGAAACTTTAATGACTTGAAAGTAAGAGACAGGAACTTTAATAAATTGAAAGTAAGCAAAAGGAACTTCAATGAGTTGAGAGTAAGAGGCAGGAACTTTAATAAGTTGAAAGTAAGCAAAAGGAACTTTAATGAGTTGATAAGAGGCAGGAACTTTAACAACATGAAAGTAAGAGGCAGGAACTTTAACAACATGAAAGTAAGAGGCAGGAACTTTAACAACATGAAAGTAAGAGACAGGAACTTTAACAACATGAAAGTAAGAGACAGGAACTTTAACAACATGAAAGTAAGAGACAGGAACTTTAACAACATGAAAGCAAGAGACAGGAACTTTAACAAGTTGACAGTAACAGACAGGAACTTCAATAAGTTGACAGTAAGAGACAGGAACCTTGATGAGTTGCCTGGCATGCCCGGCGTCGTCTGCGGTGAAGAAGGCGTGCGCGTATCCCTTGTTGCCGCGACGCCCCGTGCGTCCGATGCGGTGTACGTAGCTCTCGACGCCCTCAGCAGGGAAGTCGTAGTTCACCACGCACGTCAGGTCAGGGATGTCTGTTGATTAGGTAATACATTTAGGATAATTTGTTAAATTATCAAGCAATAAACTTAAGGATAATTTGTCAAATTCTCAAGCAACAAACTTAGGATAATTTGTCAAATTCTCAGGAATGTCTGTTAATTAGGCAATACACTTAGGATAATTTGTCAAATTCTCAAGCAATAAACTTAGGATAATTTGTCAAATTCTCAGGAATGTCTGTTAATTAGGCAATACACTTAGGATAATTTGTCAAATTCTCATCAGGGAAGTCGTAGTTCACCACGCACGTCAGGTCAGGGATGTCTGTTGATTAGGTAATACACTTATGATAATTTGAACTTAAATTCAAGTAATTATTATAATTTAGAATAATTCAAATTCAGAATAATCTGAACATTGAAACTTAGAAGTTAATTAGGCAATACATTTAGGATAATTTGAACTTAAATTCACAGGAATGTCTGTTAATTAGGCTATACACTTAGGATAATTTGTCAAATTCTTCAGAAATATCTGTTAATTAAGCAAAATACTTAGGATAATTTGAACTTAAATTCAAATATTTAATAATTTAGAATACTTAAGCATTCAGAATGATTCGAACTTTGAAACTTATGAGTTAATTAGGCAATAAACTTAGAATAATTTGAACTTGAATTCAAATAATCATTATAATTTTCAATAATTTGAACTTTGAAACTTAGAAGTAAATTAGGCCATAAACTTGGAATAATTTGTTAAATTCTGCATATGACAGAAACGTCTTCATTAAATTGAAATGAATATCAATGATTCTGAAGTTGAACGAGCATGATATGGAATCTGACAGGTCTGAAAATACAAATGATTAGCGTAATGTTTTGATTATTATTCAATTCTGATGACATAGAACTCTAACAAACTAAGGCTAAAACTAACGATTTCTACGAATTATTTTCATTCACTAGAATCTCATGCGATCGTCAGCATTGAGAAGCCATGAATTTCAAATTGACCAGAACTGGGTTGAATGTGCTGCTTCTAACCCCCACGAGAGCTTAAAATTTTCATTTTATTTATTTTAAAACAACTTTTATTAACTGCATTCTTAGCTCTGAGATAGTAAACATCCATGGCATAGAGATACTAAGACGAGACTATTTATTTAGAACCAAACAACGGAGTAAATAAATGTGCACTGCTTCTCACCGATGCCTCTAGCAGCAACGTCGGTGGCCACCAACACGGACACGTGGCCGCGGCGGAAGCCTGCAAAACAGAACCAAATGTCAGTTCAGAGAACTTTGTATGATGACCCTAGTCAATAAAATAAGATAATAACTAGACTCGTGGATGACGAAGACGTGCTATTGCATTTATACAGAAAGGCTGAGAATGCAAATTTAATTTTTTTTTTGTTAGTCAAAGGCAAAGTTTTTCATTCATACGGAAAGCAAATTTAATTTGTTACTCAAGGGCAAAAAATAACTGGTGTTTATAGTATAAATGATATAATCTGACATGAATATCAACAGCAAGGAAACCGGACACGAGTTACCTTGATTCTTAACATTAGTTCATTGCCAACGCCTATCAACTAAGAATAGCGTCAAAACAGATTTTGTAGAAAAACAATATATTGCGACACAAATGAAAAAATATTAAAAAATTGAGTGCACACTCACCATTGAGGACCGAATCGCGCATCTTCTGCGTCTTGTCGCCGTGAATGGAGCGCACCTTGAACCTGAAATATTACAGCTTGGTTACTGAAGGAAAACATCTTTTACAAATATTAATGCCACTACTGCTCATGTTGCACATTAATCAGAAACTAAAAAGGTTAAAAAAAGTACACTGGAAAATTTCATGACATCTTCGTAGAACCATATTATATATATTATACTCAATAGCACCGTAAAATGCTCAGTGTTGAGCGGCACAAACCATAATTTTAGAAACCTCTCATTTGGAGAAATTTCAAGACTTATTGACCTTACTATTTTACCAATTATCGGACAGTTAGAGAAACTAAACTCTAAACGAAAATGCCATTCAGTCAAGTTTGTGTAAATGAACTCTAACGTCAAGATGCAAACTTTATTTTATTGCGTGCATAAATAGAACCATTCAGCTTATCTTCAATGAATATTAGGTGAACTTCTATATTATATTCTTTGCTTCTAAACCGTATTTTGTGGAGGTGTTGAATTATTGAGATCAAATCTCTCCCGCTAGTTGAAAGAATTTAGTGAAACGCAGGCATGGAACATAGCACAAATGCCTCGAGTTCAATGTCACTAACTGAAGGGTGGAATAAACGCTACAGTGAAAGAGTTTAGTTACAAAAATGGTACAGGATTTTGATTCGTAAAGAAAATCCAAAAGGTGCTTCCAAGATGATCTTAGGGTGATGTGCAAGGGTGACATGCAAGGACTCAAATATGCAGCAATAATAGAAGAAATTTCATTTTCATCAAGAGGGTTCAGTAGTAGCCCTGGACCACATGTAAAAACATATGTAAGCCCTACATTTTACCATTCAAGAGATTTACAAATTATCAATTGAAAATCTCATGTAGATTGAAGTATTTCCCAACACTAACAATTGATGGTCAAAGGCCACACTATCAAAAAAGAAAGAGTTCAGAGTCAGTAACTGTCAGCCAATCACTGACAAGCTAAACCCATCAATTACAGACAAGAAATTGCCCGCTATGTGCACTTAAGGCCGCGACCAATACTTTAGTCGCTATGGGTACTAAGGTTGCTAAGTGTACTTAGGCCGCTACGTGTATGAAGGCCACTAAATGTTCTATGGCCGCTACAAGTACTTGAGAAGCTATGGGTACAAGTAGTACAGTTTAGACAGCACGCCCCTGGTGGAGATACGGACCCCTTGCGCTCAAGTTCTATGGCCACTACAAGTACTAGAGCAGCTATGGGTACAAGCAGTACAGTTTAGACAGCACGCCCCTGGTGGAGATACGGACCCCTTGCGCTCGAGGCTGAAGGAGACGTTGTCGACCATGCGTTTGGTCTCGCAGAAGACCATCGCCTGCGCATCAGCTTTGCCTTCCAGCATCTCCCGCAGAAGATCTTCCAGCCTGTGCATTCAAATATTTAAAATATTGAACAAATCTTTTTCAACATTAAATGAAATAATAATGATACTGAAAAATAATAAATAACCTTGGAAAAGAGCAGTCGTTATCTTTTTGTTTTATACTTGTTCAATAATTTCATCAAATTCCGACCCATGTCAAGAAAAATTTGTACTTTTAACATGAACAAGTAAATCATATCTTACTCGCAATGAACCATCTCGTAATTAGTTATGATAACATACCGTCGGCAACAAAGCAATGACAAAATGCGGCATTCCTTCCACACCTACGACTCAGACCCACAAAGCCAACAACGCAAGAACGACAATGATTACGAATTTTAATCCAGTTGCGGCTCACAGAGTCAATGTTTTCCTCCGCTGGGATACAGTTGATACAGATCCCTATGACCTATGTTATAGTTACAACAAAAATTCATCACCTGGAATCAGAATTTTTAAGTAAAGTAACAATTTAACAAACTTGCATCACAGCTCACAGGAATTCCTAAATTACAAGTCTGCAATTGTAGATAATCACTATCAGAATCAGTGGAGTGAGTGGAAAGTTTCCCTTCCTAGCATAGTGGCACAGCAGAGAGTTTTTTAGACTCTCCCTCAAGTTCATTATTGAGTCCTATAAGTAGACCAGCAAAGTATTCTGGATACCAGCATTATCATGCATAAGAAATTGGTTTAAATCATGAGTAAATGAGGGAATTGAAAATGAACTGATTCTAAAAAATCTCTGGTTTGTCACTATGCTTCCTAGTACCTACCTAGAATTATGGCACCATGGTCCAACTCACTCATTATCAATAAATTTCATAAACATTAATATTATAAGCCAAAATGGCTAATACTTTTTAGTTTTTAGATATAATTTCCTTATCTTCCTTGAAGTTCCTTCTATACCTACCTACTATTTAGATTTAGGCCTGGCTACTAACTCCCACCAACTACCAAGTTGGAAGTGGAACTGGAACAACTAGGTATGGCATCTGACATGACAGATTGACATGAGTTATATGATTATGAACTTTGGATAACTGGTATCTTTTATTTCTAAATAAACACTAACTACCTCAGGCTAAATGCAAATTTAAAAAGGGATACCTAAGGCTAAGGCTAAGCGGCCTAAGCCACGGCTAAGCTAGGTAATGGAGAGTGGAGACTAATGGATTGGACGAGTCAGGACGACGGACGTACTACCGTACTACGCGTTTACAATTCCCATCAACACATATGACAACTGTATTAAAAATTGTAGCCGATACGTTAATTCATTATGTTGGTTATAAATTATAAAAATACAGTAAACTTAGCGTGTTATGCACTGTGCGTGTGCAGTTCACACCGGTCTTACAATGTGGATGGAGCACTAGTGACTAAGGCTTGATCTCGATTGTGCGTCTCGAACACACTTCTGCAAGATTTTTGGATTTGGAGCATATTGACCTTGAAAGGGCATTTGAAATCGGTAGGCGCAGCTGTAGACTTCAAATTTTATCAATAAATAAACCCTGGAGTCAACACCTAGCCTCAGCTTCCAATAACTACTCTCTATCTCAGAATTAGAAGCTGCAGATTGCGCTAACAAAATAATAAAACCAGTTAAATATTGGTTGGAGATAATAATGCGTTAGGTTTTCAGCCAATCTTGCGCATGTTTGCTCATTAGCAGGCAGTTCTGCATCCGATCTGACCTACATCGGCCTAACTCCTTTTCAGGCTGCTCTGACTCACAACTTTCTTGCAGCCGATGACTGGCTCTCCTAGCTTATTTGTCAGACCTCTGTATTTCCTGCAGCCAATGAAGTTAGATTAGGTCAGCTCAGATTTGTTTGATATGGATATGTTGCGACACAAGTAGGTTAATTAAGTCAGATGCAGTGACCTTGCTTAACTTTGGCATGGCGAATCGGTGGCTGTGGACCCGTTGGCTTGAACCGGGTGAATCGGTAATACGCTTTGGCTTTAAGCGCTAGAATTCATAGGCTGCAATGCCCTCTAGCATTTTTAGCCACTGAGAGGAATATGGACCAAAGTGTGAAGTTGGGCAAAGCTGGCCTCTGGCATGTGCCCCAACCTTACATATTTATGATTTATACCACCGAAATTTGAATCGTGTTAAGAATAACGGGTGTTTTGTATCTCGATTACTCAAAGAGTTGGCAACTGTCATAGCTGGCCCACTGACGTAATTTTTTCAAAAAAAAATTGAACGAATGGAACTTGCCGGCTGACTGGAAAGAAGCTCAAGTGACACCATTGTTTAAATAAGGTGACAAAAGCTGCCCGGGCAACTATCGCCCTGTCAGTTTGACAAGTGTCGTTTGCAAGGTAATGGAATTTGTTGTGAGGGATCGATTAATAGATCATTTGACTGCTAATAATCTATTATCAGACTGTCAACATGGCTTTATTGCCGGGAGATCCTGCACCACTAACCTCTTGTCTACTCTGAACGAATGGACCCGCCTCCTGGACGAAAGGGAGCCAGTAGATGCAATGTCCCTTGATTTTACCAAGGCTTATGACAGTGTCCCACTGGAGTGCTATGCAGGAGCATATGTTCAGTCTTAAAATGACTGGCAAATTACGGACCAGGTAATAAGTCCAGCAGCTATCTCAATCAATCGTCAGTAATGGAAAGATCGGGTTCCAAAGGCTGGATCCCTTGTGAATCAAGTCACGAAAAATTCAAGAATCGGCAACAGGCCATGGGCCTATTTTCTTTAATGCCCACACTTCTACGTATTCTATTCTAATAAAAAATAATTTTAACAACCACTCAATTAAAACCATTTTCTGATTATATGGGTTCATATCCAACTTCTCAGAATTGCATTATTTTTACCTTACGTTGCTCAGAAACTATCAGCCTCCACCGCCTGCCCACCCGTGCACGACGACCCATAGATAATAAATATACCTAAGATCTGGCCGCCCACTTCGTAGACAAAAATACTTCCGGTCCCTCATTTCACCATAGTTTCTCAGATGATAGTAGGAAACAATCGGTAGAGAAAAAGTGCCGGTATCTTAAAAACCTGACATTTTGATCATCCGTTAATGAGCATGCTAACAAAATACGTGTTACATCGTAAAGTGATTATGTACGCAATGTCATCATCGCGCAAATAATGTCTTTGACTTCCCATATGCAATGATCAATCGTGGGATAACATGGCTTTTATTGCTCTCTATTATTCACCTCTCACAGTGTCAAGGTTTAATCGCATTTTCAATTAAAATTGGTTCACTTTATTTCCATTTCTCATTTTGCAGAAATTTGGGTTTTATTTCAAATATTTTTCCAGGAATGCAAGATGAAGCTGTTTTTCTAAGCGACTAGCTGGTCATGTTGAAGAAGCACTGCCCACGGTAACGCAAGGCAGTCCATTGTATTGAACGACCCGTTATCGTGTCCGACTCCTCAGGTTAAGAGACCTTACCTCAAGATCCCCTTAGGTACCATGTATCCAGAGTTCGTTTAGGACATCATTCCAAGTCCATTGGAAAAGCACAAACTTTTGACGTCTGCGAAGCTCCACACACAAGCGAAGCGACATCGGGAAATGAACTGAGCTTCCCGATACTCGAACCTGCGACTAGCTCCTCTCATCTCGGCGCTGCTACCACTGCGCCTGCAGTGGCGCTAAACAACTGTGCAGTACAGTGACACCGCCAGCAGTTCTCCTCAGACGGTTATGTGTGGTACACTGGTACTTATACAGCACAGTGTATTACTGAAATAACTTAATAATTGAATTTATAGTGCCATTATGAGTTCCGTGCCAAGGATCTGGTCTTTGTTATAATAGAGATTATAGCGATTACAATGCCATCGTATTGTTTTCCAAATAGAAAGCAGTATTGGAAATTATTTAGAAGCATGTATGCCTATTGTGATGAGCATCATGTGAAATATTGCATTATTTTATATAATAATATAATAACAACGGTTTCAGCGATTATTAGGCCGTAGGCCTATCGCCGATTATTAACATCGCAGAACATTCACAGCTTGTTGCGGTCTCGAACTCGCAACTCACTGCTACAATTCTGCTGTGCTTAACCGCCCGCCTCCTCGCCGATTCTGACCAGAAACTGGCGCACAGAGCTGGGATCGAACCCGCGCTTCTCTGCGTCAATCGTGCTACTCTGAACTTTAACCACTTGGCCAACCTGCCCACTGGTAATAGTAGACACTATAAATTACTAATAGTTCGGGGGAGCTTTGTCTGGATTTGCGGCAGTTCTCGGTTGATTGAGGAAATCAGAAACGACAATGTTCACATGTCTGGAATTATAACAAGCACTGGTAGGAGCCGAAATTAGCATATTTCTTAAGTTTGGGAGAGCTTATATGATATTTGCGGCAGTTACCAGTTAATTCACAAAACGTTTGTTTTTGCATGTGAATCCGCTAGTGAATTTGACGAAATATCGAATAGGCGGGCCTGGAAAATTGCAGCTTGTTCATTCACTTAGTAATTGCAGTGTCAGTACTGATTACTGAGTCGGCCAAATCCAGCATGGCGCTGATTTAGAGCACTGCAGATATAAGCTCAAACATCAAGCACGCATGCCCTGGGAGTCCCTCTCATGTCTGTGCGTGTGCTTCTCTTCTCTGGGAGTCCCCCAGAAGAGTTCAGCACTCCGCAATGCGAGCAACTGCTACTTATCTCATCTCACAGAAACTGGTGGTCTAGCTACCTTATAGCTAATGAAAATCACCGAATATAACGACAATTTGCCTTCCATCGCTTCACATCCTGATAAACTGCCGACAACGTGATGAGCAAGCACCAGCAGGCATATGAGTGAAACTAAAAGTGAGATGATGAATACTGTTTCTAAATAATCATTGATTCATTGCCGAGTCCAATAGCAACAAGCAGTCAACGCGTGACTTCTTCAGCTTCAATCCATCAATCAATAAGCTGTACGTAAGCTCAAACTCTTTGGGCATTATTCCCCATTTAATTAAGAGACCCAACCCGTCACACAGCTTCCTAGGATTGCTTGTTAACTTTTCTTGAGTGGGCGATGATTTATTCTATGTGAAAGCTTGAAAAATTACTTCAAAAAATATTGCGATCAAATCATGATGTTTTATGTAATTTCAAAACATTTTTCACAAAAATTTTAGCTAGATTGTGATTTCTTTATTCATACCATTTCCTCTGTTACTATCATATCCTCTTCAGTCTTCGTTGTAGTCAAACTGTCAGTTCGGTGTAGTCAGTTCAGAAACGCCTCCACAATCCATAATTTAGGGAATGCTCAATTTAGTTTATTCTCTGTGGAGTGTGGAGCATTTGTCAATACGTCGTATTAAAATGTCCATTAATTTTTTAGCACGGTTACTAAATTGTTACAGCAATTTTTCTATTTTATTTACTACTACGATCTTAATTTTTCGCAATTATATGTAAATTTCCAATCAAATGCTTCCAAATTCTTGTGTCACTCACTCAGACTGTCAGGACTCAGGCTCACTCAGCTGCTCTCTGCTCAGGCTGCACCCTTGCAGGCATGGTGTCAAAGCTGAAAAAGCAGACTTTTTTAGACGCTCTCAAATTCTCAAGTTCGTTTTTGTCCTATAAAGTATAAGTAGAGTTGTTGACCAGTAAAGTATCATGGATACCACATTTACCACTTACCAGCATTAACACATAGCCCATGGTCAGGAAGATGTGCCAGGTGCGCGGGAATTTATTTTGTCATTTTAACGACCTGCGCGGTGCGCTGTACTACGTTGGTAAAAAAATGCGCCGTGCGCCGTACTTTAGAAAGCTAAAATA
>NW_025931690.1:0-802 GCF_000764305.2 Hyalella azteca | reverse complement strand
GACTTCGACTTCGGACTGTCGCCCCCCTATCGCCCCCCTATCACCCTCTTCTTCTCTACCGCCCCCCAAAATCTTTCTATCGCCCCTAGGGGGGCCCACTGATTTAAACAAAGCCAAGTAACACGATAATCATTTGTTAACTTCTGACTTCGACTTCGGGCTGCCGCCCCCCTATCGCCCCCCTATCACCCTCTTCTTCTCTACCGCCCCCCAAAATCTTTCCATCGCCCACTTTGGGAACCACTGATTTAAACAAAGCCAAGTAACACGATAATCATTTGTTAAGGTAACTGTGATATTGATAGTTCTCTTCATTGCAAATCACAATCATCTATTGTTATCAGCGTAGAACACTCAAATTCGACAATAGGAGCAATTCTGATCAATTTTATCAATTTTTTCTCTTATTGTAGAAAGAGAAGACTCTGTTGTAATGAGATTTTTTACGATTGATTCTTGATACTTTTGAAAATTTGATATTCAAATTATGATGCCCTTAAAAACCAAATATATTATTTGGTATGAATCAATAAGTGATTTCAATGATTTCTAATGATTTCATCAAGACATGATCACTAGTTTTCGACCGTCCGTACGACTTAATTTATTTGTGTTTAATAATCAAATGACGAAAAAGATCTCTCGTCTCAACTCAAATCGCGTTTGTCGGCCCGTATGTGGCAGAAAATGAATGTGTCATGTTGTCCAAATAGTGACACACTTTCTGCGCGTAGCATTGATACGCTATTTTGATGCGTAAATTTCGGTCAGGATTACTCGCACAAGGGCAAAAAGTGTATCA
>NW_025931689.1:0-394 GCF_000764305.2 Hyalella azteca | reverse complement strand
CCGGATCCCTTGTGAATCAAGTCACGAAAAGTTCAAGAATCGGCAACAGGCCATGGGCCTATTTCTTCAGTGCCGACACTTCTATTCTATTTAAATGCTCGATTAAAATTTTATTTAGCTCTATGATAACAAACATAATCTCAGAATACAGCTGTTTTCAGGTGATATACACGTAAAATAATCAAGAACTTTCTCGCAGGAATATCTAAATTATATTTTTATCAGCCTAAAAATTCCGAATAATTAATAGTGTATCGTCCAAATAATTGATAGTGTATCATCCAAATAATTAATAGTGTATCGTACAAATAATTAATAGTGTATCGTCCAAATAATTAATAGTGTATCGTCCAAATAATTAATAGTGTATCGTACAAATAATTAATAGTGTATC
>NW_025931688.1:0-375 GCF_000764305.2 Hyalella azteca | reverse complement strand
GGCACTGAGCATGTTCGATGCGGTTTGGCACTGAGCATTCTACACATAATACGTACGTGATTCCTCATGAAGACAACGATGTGTTGGTTGGCGAGAGACACATCGGCGTGGGAGATAAGTTTGTCCCTGGGAATGCCGGTTTGGCGATGAGAAGTGAAGACCCGGTTTGGCACTGAGCATTCTACACATAATACGTACGTGGTTCCTCATGAAGACAACGATGTGTTGGTTGGCGAGAGACACATCGGCGTGGGAGATAAGTTTGTCCCTGGGAATGCCGGGTCGGCGATGAGAAGTGAAGACCCGCGAGTACTGCTGCATGCACATCGGCTGGTGCCGCTCACGCGCCGAGCAGCGGTCCACGTCCAGGTCACC